>NC_092288.1:21210337-21217837 GCF_036320965.1 Panulirus ornatus | reverse complement strand
CACTGTACCTGCATGACACTGCCCTGACCCCACTGTACCTGCATGACACTGCCCTGAACCCACTGTGCCTGCATGACACTGCCCTGAACCCACTGTTCCTGCATGACACTGCCCTGAACCCACTGTACCTGCATGACACTGCCCTGAACCCACTGTACCTGCATGACACTGCCCTGAACCCACTGTACCTGCATGACACTGCCCTGAACCCACTGTACCTGCATGACACTGCCCTAAACCCACTGTACCTGCATGACACTGCCCTGAACCCACTGTACCTGCATGACACTGCCCTGAACCCACTGTGCCTGCATGACACTGCCCTGAACCCACTGTTCCTGCATGACACTGCCCTGAACCCACTGTACCTGCATGACACTGCCCTAAACCTACTGTACCTGCATGACACTGCCCTGAACCCACTGTACCTGCATGACACTGCCCTGAACCCACTGTGCCTGCATGACACTGCCCTGAACCCACTGTGCCTGCATGACACTGCCCTGAACCCACTGTATCTGCATGACACTGCCCTGAACCCACTGTACCTGCATGACACTGCCCTGAACCCACTGTACCTGCATGACACTGCCCTGAACCCACTGTACCTGCATGACACTGCCCTGAACCCACTGTATCTGCATGACACTGCCCTGAACCCACTGTACCTGCATGACACTGCCCTGAACCCACTGTACCTGCATGACACTGCCCTGAACCCACTGTGCCTGCATGACACTGCCCTGAACCCACTGTATCTGCATGACACTGCCCTGAACCCACTGTATCTGCATGACACTGCCCTGAACCCACTGTACCTGCATGACACTGCCCTGAACCCACTGTACCTGCATGACACTGCCCAGGTTCTGTCGTCATGATGTTTTGTAACAATCAGAATGGATGTTGGTCATAACACCTTGAGAACGATGGTACGACTCTTCTACACGACGGTACGACCATCGAGGAAGACGGTACGACCCTCAAGGAAGACGGCACGACTAGTCAGCACTACGGTACGAGCATCAAGCACGCCGGAAGGACACCTAGAGTGTAACGGTACGACCCTTGAGCACGACGGTACGACCCTTGAGCACGACGGTACGACCCTTGAGCACGATGGTACGACACTTGGGCACGACGATACGACCCTTGAGCACGACGGTACGACCCTTAAGCACGATGGTACGACCCTTGAGCACGATGGTACGACACATGGGCACAACGGTACGACCCTCGAGCACGACGGTACGACCCTTGAGCACGACGGTGCGACCCTTGAGCACGACGGTACGACCCTTGAGCACGACGGTACGACCCTTGAGCACGACGGTACGACCCTTAAGCACGATGGTACGACCCTTGAGCACGATGGTACGACACATGGGCACAACGGTACGACCCTCGAGCACGACGGTACGATCCTTGGGCACGACGATACGACCCTTGAGCACGACGGTACGACCCTTGAGCACGACGGTACGACCCTTAAGCACGATGGTACGACCCTTAAGCACGATGGTACGACTCTTGAGCACGATGGTACGACACATGGGCACAACGGTACGACCCTCGAGCACGACGGTACGACCCTTGAGCACGACGGTACGACCCTTGAGCACGACGGTACGACCCTTGAGCACGACGTTACGATCCTTGGGCACGACGGTATGACCCTTGAGCACGACGGTACGACACCTGGGCACGACGATACGACCCTCTGAGCACGACGGTACGACCCTTGGGCATGATGGTACACACCCTTGATCATAACAGAACGACCTGTGACCGCGAAATTATACGACTGTTGAGCACGACGGGACGACCTATTAATACGACCTTTAAGTACGAAGGTACGACTCTTGGATACGATACCGCGTAGAAAACGCTTATAGGGCGTGGCACAGGTGTGGGACAAAGAGAAAACGCATCCCTTCCTCCCCTTTAACAACCACCTGAAGGGGTTATAATACCTTCATTTTTATTCTAAGTTCGATTGTTATTAGAAATATTAGCATAAACATCAGAGATATAGTTGCTTGAAAAAATTGCTGTGCTACACCAACGTAAAGAAGGCCACTTTATCGTACTGATTTCACTGTATGACATATCACACAACTTGAAATAATATTCGATTGCAGCTGTGGGGAACTCCACCATTCAAGTGAAACGGCGGTGACAAATGAATCAGTAGAATGTAAAGAAAATAAAAAGAAAATGTTTATAGAAAAGGGTACATCTAGTTCATAACTGAAGGGGGCAATGGTAGCTTGTCACACACCATCTTCTGCTACTTCTACAGGTGTTTCCTAGGGCACGACCGCTCGCCTGCCATTCAGCTTGATCAAACAGTGTGGGGTCAAAGGTCAGGCGATAATGATTATTCTAATCTAATCTGTGCCACTGTCTTTGTTGTACCCCAGGGTCATCCTGCGGTACAGAAGGATTACAGAGGCTACAAAGGATCTATGTCAGTGGTCAGTTACTCATTACATAAATGGTTACAAAATCCGTTCATTACTTCAGCTTGCAGTCTTTCACACACTAGATTTACCAGCTAATACAGATACTGGTTGCAGAATTTCAGGAACATTGGTATTAACAATAAGGTGTTGAGCCATTAGTTGCGTGAGTTAGTTCAGAGGTGCCTTTAAAAGGCTTCATTTCTCAAAGACTTAAGACACAGTGTCCCAAATTCTCTGGCCACAGACAGCACAGCTCACGTGACTAATATGTCCAAGAGCCAATCGCAGCCAAGCCTTAGTGTAGCAATTACATCATCATGTAATCTGTATATATTTGTTTTGCCTCACACATTTTGCTCTGCTGGAATGTTTCAGGCAGAGGTTATCTGTTCTCGTCTATTTGCTCCAAAGAGATCTATTACATCCTCTCTATTTACACTTCTGAAACTTCTGATTGACGACCCAGTTTTGTCTTGTAACATCTCGATGATTATACCCTCCTGCTCGAGGGATCAAAGATATCAAATGAGTTGCAGAGATGGAGGAACTGGTATGGACGGGAGGAGCATGGCGAAAGTGAGCGAGCGAGCTTGGGAGATAAGAGATTTGTGTTCAAATCAAGTACTTAGATAAGCCGAGGTTAATCATGTCTTTCAGCTTATGATAGTACTGGTAGAGATTACTTCAGCTAAATCTATTAAGAAAATGGGTTGTTTCTCGTATATCATCGTATTAGTCAATCACATGATCGACAGACTTTATTCATTACATGCAATATTTCATGAAATAAAACAGTTACAGAACAGATGATGAATTCACGGTGTGTGTGTGTGTGTGTGTGTGTGTGTGTGTGTGTGTGTGTGTGTGTATGTGCGTGTGTGTGTGTGTGTGTGTGTCTAGCATCACGGGTATCGAACCAGTGCACTCGATCCTTTGTTTATATCATTACTGAGGTCGAGTCCCCCTCGTCGTCGGAACATGTACACATCCCAGAGGGGAGAGATGATACAGAATGGTAATTAACACACACACACGCACACACACACACACAACACACACACACACACACACACACACACACACCACAACACACACACACACATACACACATACAAAATGTGTCTATATAAATAGCTGATATAGATTCAGCTCAAGCAAATGCGAAATATTGAAGATGGGACAAAGCGAATGATTATCATCTAGCGGGTAATAAGATTCAGAATTACGTGGGAGAGGACATGGGATCCGACAGCGTCCCTTGCCTGTCGCTAGAGTCCCATATTGGGAGAGCATTTAAGGAGACAAACCGTCTGCTGGCAAATATGAGAACAGCTTTCAAGTATATGGATAAGGACTTAGTTATCAAGCTGTTCATATCCTGCATAAGGCCAAAATTAGAATATGCTTCTCATTCTTGGTCAGCGTACTTAAAGAAGCACAAAGAGCTAAAAGAGAAGGTCCAGAGGAGGGCAACAAAGATGGTATAGAAATTAAGGGAGTTAAGTTACAGGGAAAAACTGGAGGCTTTAGATTTATCCACCTTGGAAGAAAAAAGTGTGAGGGGGTTGCCTGATCACAACCCACAATTTTTTAGATTAATCGACTACGTGGACAGCGAACAGTTTTTCAAGAGATGTAGGGGATAAAGCAACCAGAGAACATATGAGATAGTAAGAGACTTGTTTAAAAGATGTAAAGAAACATCTTTATAGTATAAGAGTGGTGGATGAATGGAATAGAATGACTGGGGACATGGTTAAAGCAGACAGCACACATAAAGTCGAGAGGATGTATGACAGTAGAGTGTTCAAGAGCTGGGGCCCCACGAGCGTAAAAATCCCTCACCGTACACACAGACACAGACAGACAGACAGACACACGCACACACTCACAAGCGAACCTTCTCACACATTTCCAGGGCGGCATTACGTGCTCGGCGTTCTGTTACAAAAGGAAGATGCAGGGGCTGAAAAAAGAGGGCAAATGAGAGTTGTGAGTGACTATTGGACAACTTCAAGGATAATCAAACAGTCATCTGGAAGGAGCATGTGTAAGGAGAACAAGAGAACAGATGGGAGCATCAGTGAAGGGAAGAGGCGGAGAAGTGGTAACAGGAAAGGAGAGGTGTAGAGAAGATGGAGGGAGTATTATGAGAGACTGTTGATTGTGCTAGATGACAGGGTCGTGGAGGTATGCAAACTCAATGATAACAAATTGTTGATGGCAGGGCGTCTGGAGTGGATGGGACTGCAGTTGAATTCATCAGGAAAGGAGGTGACAGTGTTGTTGGTTGGTTAGTTACGAATTATGGATGTGGAAATTTGTTGAGTGTACCTGGTAAATTGTGTGGGGGAGTGATGATTGAGAGGGTGGTGGCAATGCACAGAGCATCAGACTAGGGAGGAATAGTGTGGTAACTGAGGAGTTTTAGAATTGTGTAGATCAGGTGTTTGCTATGAAGAGTCTGAGAAACACTTATGGATCTGGACGTATAAAGAGGATGAGTGAAGAGAGGATGACTTAAGACAATGCAAATGTCGTGAGTGGATGGAATAAGAAGTGGGAGACCGGGTGACTGATGTTCAGAGCCTGAAGATGCTGGAGGCCTACAGTTCATATAGACGTAACTGTAAAGTACACAGTGGTATTCCAAGGTGAAGTATTTGTAGGTACACTGTATAAACAAGGTAGCGTTCGTATATACACATAAAGTCTTCAGACGCTGGAAAAACACTGGAAGATGCGAAAAGCGGAAGGGCATTAAGAAGACGCCATCTATCAAACTCACACACTTCCTGTGCTATCATCGCTTCCTCCGGAAGCTTCTGATAACATCGGAGGCTCTGTGTAGCGGAGGGAGACGGGACTACGGAAGGAGGGGTCCTTGCTGGCGGACGGGAGACGGGGCTACGGAGTGAGCGGCTTGCTGGCGGACGGGAGACGGGGCTATGGAGGGAGGGGCTTGCTGACGGACGGGAGACGGGGCTATGGAGGGAGGGGCCTTGCTGGTGAACGGGGAGATGGAGCTACGGAGGGAGGGGCTTGCTGGCGGACGGGAGATGTGGCTACGGATCAAGAGAGATACAAGAAAATAGATGGGTGTTTCGAGTGGTTTCTCGGGTATGAAGAGGAGTTCGTTGTGATGCTGAGGAAAGAGAGTTTGGCGAGGGAGGAGTTGGAATGTGAGTACTAGGGAGCGCGGGGGAGGCTGTTGGGGGAGGCGGGAGAGGCTGTTGGGTGATCATATTTGGAAATCAAGGTAAGGGGAGAGAAAGGTGAAAAAGAGTAAGCAAATAAACTAAGAATTTCGGGTAAATAACGAGGCAATGAAAAACTGAATGGAAAAGATATTGAGAGGGAAAGAGGAAATTTGAAAGATTAGGAAAACATCATATATCAACCAGACAATAATGATGAAGTGTAAAGTGTTGCCATCTCCCCTCAGTCTCTAAAACTGTACCGACCATAATCTCTCAGTGTTGCACAAGCTACATAAAATATTTCATCGACCAAACCAAGACTGTAAGTGTGCGCGTTACTCTCGTCTTCTCCAGTTATGTCTCACTCCCAACTGTCTTACGAGCCCACACTCCCCTCCGGAAAGGATCATTATGTCAACGCAGTTATCGTTGTCCATTTGGACGGTAAACTAAGCGCGAAAGAACACGTCAGTGCGCTCAAGTCCTCTCTCTATCTATCATCTGTACCTTCTCCATAGACTTAAGACACTTGGACTTCCACCCTCTGCACTTATGAACATCTACACAACTTACATTCTTCACTCACCTCCACCTCTCCCATGTATGGCCTTCCTGCTTATCCCCCACACAGGAGGCGCCACCATAAAAGACGTAGCGAAGGGCATACAACACTGTTTTCAGTTCCATGTACACCATGTATCAAGGAGTGCTAATCCCCACTGCAAACATCATCCAGACCACATCCGACGGCAACGGTCGCTGCAACTGACGCCTCAAGAGATCCCTCGTCCCCGAGTTGCTGTTCGGTACCACAAACTCAGCAATGTTATCCGTGGTCGTTCTGACCGCTTCAAGAACAAGCCTGTCCTGATCATTGTGAACGTTGCAAATAAGCTTTTCTGACAGCTTTTATTGTGTGTATTTCCGTTTGTTTTAAAACTTGGGCTACTTTTCTACTGAATATTATCATTAACAGCTGTAGTAGTAGCAGCAGTAGCAGCAGTAGTAGCAGTAGTGATAGTAGTAGCAGTAGTACCACCAACAGTAGTAGCTGTAGTGGTAGTAGCAGTAGTACCACCAACAGTAGTAGCTGTAGTGGTAGAAGCAACACCAACAGTAGTAGCAGTAGTAGTAGTAGAAGTATTATCATCATTACTTATTCATTATCATCTTTATCATTATTATCATTATCATTATCATCATCATCATTACTATTATTATTATTATTATTATTATTATTATTATTATTGTAATTATTATCATTATTATCATTATTATCATTATTATTATTATTATTATTATCAATATTATTATTATTATTTTCATCACTATTATTACCATTATCATCGTAGTAATAGTAGTAGTAGCAGCAGCAGCAGCAGCAGCAGCAGCAGCAGTAGTAGTAGTAGTAGTAGTAGTAGTAGTAGTAGTAGTAGTAGTAGTAATAGCAGTAGTAGTAGTTGTACTGGTAGGAGTAGTATACTAATCACACCTTCTTAAACTGCCATTTCTATCTTGATCAAAACGCCTCAAACCAAAGACTATCTTAAGGAATTCCCTCTCAACAAGTCCACCTCCTTCCTCTCTTTTGCATGCAGCGTCTATGGACAGCCCTCGTACAACACCACTGGGACGACTATCCCTTTAAACATATCCATTTTCGCCTAAGCAGACACTGGACTCTCCTCACTTCATCCAGGACCTTAGCCTCTTTGTCCCACCATATGACTCAATTCTTCTCAAGGGTTCGTCCACTGCCACGTTCACGCCTAAGTACCTAAACTACTCCATTTCCACTATATTGTCAGCATACAAACTCACACTCACATCATTCT
>NC_092288.1:21195337-21202837 GCF_036320965.1 Panulirus ornatus | reverse complement strand
AAAAATTCATATACTTCCAGTTGAACTCATTCCTCTGTAAACTTGGATGTAAACGACAGAAACTTATACACTTTAGGCTATACTGATCACTAGTTAAACTGGTATGTAAACTCATATATCAGATTCTTCTGATCACTGTGTGAACTTCAGGTTCCGGCCACTGTGTAAACTCGCATGTAAACTAGAGAAAAATTACTATACTCCAATGTCTAGTGATCACTGTGTACAGTTAGATGTAAAGTAATGCATTAAAACATCACAGGTCGTTAATTTGAAAGTAGACTGAAACAAAAACACATTAAGTTTTGTTTAACGTAACTTAAAAATCGTGTATTTCACGACCAATTTCACCTCTAAAACCATTGTATTTTCAGGAAATACAATTGCCCAGTTGAAGAGGTCTATTGGATACTACTTGAATTAATCTCAATTAACATTATATCCAATACTCTTGACAATAGACAGTGAACTGACTCACTGTAAACTTTATATAAGGTTTACATTATTCAGTGCCTTTAATCGTGTCACAGTGAGTAATAGAAAGGATCAACGTGTTGATGTAAACTTAACACTGAATAAGCATAACGTTTTCGAAACCCCCACTTTAACCCTTACACTGGGTCGAAATTTGTTACTGTAAACTATTACACCAAGAACGACTCACCAAGCGAGCATCATCCATACCCGTAAACTCTTATTGTAAACCTCACATCTGATGGACATCCGTTGCTGCAAACTATCAATGTAAACCACATATCTGACGGACATCAGTTACTGTAAACCCTTAGAGTAAACCTCACTCAATTGGACATCGTTACTATAAACTCACTGTAAACCTCACATCTGATGTAAAACTTTTATTGTAAACTCTTAATGTAAATGTCGCTACATTTGATTGGACATCCATTATTGTAAACCATTCTCACTGTAAACCCTTCAATGAATCACCTGTTAACGTAAACTCTCCATGTAAACCATCCTCTGGACATACATGTCTCATGTAAACTTTATAGCACTAATAACAGATAATTTCGTTATAAAACACAATCTCTTTTTATCATTCCGTTTTCTGTGTGTGTGTGTGTGTGTGTGTGTGTGTGTGTGTGTGTGTGTGTGTGTTATACCAACATCACCCCTTCTGCCCATGGGATTCTCGACCCCGAAGTCACACATGGGCTCTCCTATATATATGTTAACATACATAACCCTCATTACTCCCTGTGTTTGCCCCCTCCTACCGAAGCCATGTGTCTTTCATCCGCTCATCATAAACATCATCAGTTTGTATATATATATATATATATATATATATATATATATATATATATATATATATATACATATATATATATATATATATATATATATATATATATATATATATATATATATATATATATATACTGCAAAAGTCAATATCATGTAACTCCATGTAACTGACAGGATTACAACACTGTATCCAGCACTACGTATGTGTTATAGCCTACCCAAAACCTCTCCACAAACCATAATATTGGACATTGCATATTTCAAATATGACCTGTTTCCGCTCACTATTGTCATGTTTGTCCTATTAAACTTTCTCTCTCTCTCTCTCTCTCTCTCTCTCTCTCTCTCTCTCTCTCTCTCTCTCTCTCTACATATATGTCCTATGCTACCTTGTTCTTGTACGAGCCCCTGGGCCTAGCTGTTCGTCGACGTGTTATACCCACTGCACGAACGTTCTCTAACTTGCCTCCACCTGTTCCCCTAGACACACACCCATGTCACCACTGAAAGGCTTTGTGTATGTATAGTTATTACAAAAATGGCTCAAAACTAAACTTTTTCTCTTATAGTGGGAGGTTATTCACAACACTGTCCTCTATGGAACAAAAGTGGCGAGAACTACATATATACGTAAAAATAGTGACAGACAAATAAAGTTTCAAAATAAGCTAGTTATGTGGACAATGCTATCAACTAATGGACGATAGATGTGGCATCAGCCAGAACCCAACACATATACTTGAGGTCGAGAATAACATAAAGTCTTGAATTAAATGACTCTTATAACTCAGCGAAAAGGCTTCGAATCCACTGACAAATATCGTTAGATTCAAAAACTTGAACTTCTCGAAGCCAAACTTCTGTCGTCCTCATATCTCAATATATCTTGATAATTCTGAGATAATCATTATCATGATATCACACAATCATGATTCTAATTAAAATCTCATTTAACAGACGACATTATGATCTCAATGAAGTTGACGAAATAAAACTTCTTTGTGCACCGATGCCAAATCATCATATACTTTCTAGAATTTTCCCCTTGGAACTAATTAGATAGGTTAGTAATGTAACTCATATTAATTAGATAGGTTAGTAATGTAACTCATATTAATTAGATAGGTTAGTAATGTAACTCATATTAATTAGATAGGTTAGTAATGTAACTCATATTAATTAGATAGGTTAGTAATGTAACTCATATTAATTAGATAGGTTAGTAATGTAACTCATATTAATTAGATAGGCTAGTAATGTAACTCATATTAATTAGATAGGTTAGTAATGTAACTCATAATAATTACATTTTTCCTGGAACTCGTCATATAACCGAAGCGTTGTGTCATTGTTTGAATACATCACTGGTGTACCTCATCGTATGATCTACATGAGTTTACATGAGAAAGATAAACAAGTGGCCCTCGACTGGGGTTGTCTGGTTAAACAAAAAGGAGTACAGCTTGACAAGAAAATGAAATGTAATGTTCTGTATCATAATTACACCATCACTGTAACTGTCTCTAAACATAAGTGTTGTAAACTGTATATAGTACATTACAGTACATTATCATTCGACCTCATTGTATAGTACGTTGCTGTGACTTGTGATTTTGTACTTTATCCCTGGAACTCGTTGTGATGTATAGTACTCTAACCTATATTTAATACACTGACCTTGTACTCCACTCACAAGAATATATATATATACATAGTACAATACTTATGAAATCATCATGAGCTACAACTGTTTAACTTAAAACTGTCCCATCTTTTATGAAACACCTTAAAGTGTAGAACTGTTCTTCCAGAAGTGATGTCTTAAATATAATTACTTACATAATCAGTTCTAAGTAAATTAGGAGGAAAAGAAATGAAAAATAATAGGATGAAATACGTAACAATGGAACCCGGAAATATTAAAGGATATTGGGCCAATATTCATATTTACTTACCATTTCTGGATAAAAGGACAACTGGGAGAGTTAGAAATAATCTCCATGTATGTTTCCCGTCCATCGTCTGTTGATTCACTACCAACTACAAGTGTTAAGCAATTATCACCAGAACTACTTGTTTGGAGCACTGGCTCGAGAAACAGTTGTTATTAGACATTGATTTTAATGTCTCATGTCCGTCATCTGTTGCATTATGATAACTGATTTAGTAAATAATCCCAAACGTCAGAGCTACAGGTATGAAGACGAGAGACTGTTAAGTGGAGCAGCGCGCAGCGACACGTACAACCCCTCTACCGTTCTGTTGGTAACTGGCGGGCTTCAGCAAGTGCAGCCTATCATGATTCTGTTGACACACGCCACCTGCTTGGATAGAAATTGATAGAATTCTCTCGCTATTTATCAATCAACATTCGAAACTGATGAACTATTAGGTATAATACTATTAAACTGAATCAAATGCCAACACTGAACAACTTTGTACATGACGCAATGTTAACATTAAGCTCAGAGCGTATGAATTGTACGTCAGGCAGCGGGGTTCAGGACGCCGTTGCCATGCCGACGCACGTGTCCACGTGGGGAGGGAGACGCAGGTGACGGAATAACTGTTGTTGTTGTTATTGTCAATTTCGCAGCTCAGGGTTACAAGCAGAGGGACAAAAGACTTGAGTCACACATGTATATTAATATGAAAAGTTAAGAAAATCTTAGATTCAAAGTATATAGTACTACTACTACTAATACTACTACTACTACTACTACTATTACTACTACTACTACTACTATTACTACTACTACTACTACTATTACTACTACTGCTACTATTTCTCTCGATCTCGAGGAATGACACTATATCCCAGTCCCAATACAATGATCAACTGGCCCACTAAAACAACTTAACTGTGGAAATCGCGTCTTCCCGGACGCCCTTTACGCCCTTGGGGTAGTCTAAGGCCAGAATATAGATGATAGTGGTCCAATATACATTTACACCATAAAATGGGCGAGTGTGCCCTCCAAGGTAAACAGATGTATATATACATGTATTTCCGTGTACGTGTTGTACGGGTAATCACCCACGTCCGGTTAACCAGGGTGATGGTAGCGTTGCCAGTGGCTTCCGGCCATCTGACCTTGAAGGAATAGTCTTACTCCTTGGGCGTCAGCTGTCTCCTCAAGTCTGGAGGACCGAGTTCATTTCTGTTGATTTAATAAACTGCTGGTGATATGCACGCATTTTTGGATCGGCGTTGGAAGTGATACTAATTGTAAAAAAGATAATCATCATTATTATCATCACCATTGTTGATATTATCATTATCATTATTATCATTATCATCATTATTACTATTATTATTATTATTATCATTATTATTATTATTATTATTATTATTATTATTATTATTATTATTATTTTTATTATCATTATTACAATTATCATTATTATTATTATTACTATTATTATTATTATTATTATTATTATTATTATTATTATTATTATTATCAATATTATTATTATTATTATTACTATCATTATTTTTTTTTTATCATGCTTTGTCGCTGTCTCCCGCGTTTGCGAGGTAGCGCAAGGAAACAGACGAAAGAAATGGCCCAACCCACTCCCATACACATATATATACATACACGTCCACACACGCAAATATACATACCTATACATCTCAATGTACACATATATATATACACATACAGACATATACATATATACACTTATACATAATTTATACTGTCTGCCTTTATTTATTCCCATCGCCACCTCGCCACACATGGAATAACATCCCCTCCCCCCTCATGTGTGCGAGGTAGCGCTAAGAAAAGACAACAAAGGCCCCATTCGTTCACACTCAGTCTCTAGCTGTCATGTAATAATGCCCGAAACCACAGCTCCCTTTCCACATCCGGGCCCCCTCGGGAACCCTTTCCCCATGGTTTACCCCAGACGCCTCACATTTTTCATTGTCATAATTATTATATTTTTTATATTTTATCATTATTTTATTATTATCATTATTTTTTCTTTATTCTTTATTTTGTCATTTTTAAATATTTTCATGTTTTTTTATTAATCATTATTTTTTTTTTTTTTTTTTTTTTTATTTGTCGCGTTCCCGCGTTTGCGAGGTTTGCGCAAGGAAACAGACGAAAGAAAGGGCCCAACTCCCCCCCCCCCCTCATTTTCATACACACGTCACACACCCCAATATACATACACACAGTTTTCCATGGTTTCCCCCAAGACGCTTTCACTGCCTTGATTCTATCCCACTACACACGTCAAACCCCTTATACCACATCGCTTCCATTTCCACTCGTTCCTTGCCCCCCTTTACCCTCCTGCGGTTTGGGGCCCCGACACCCCCAAAATCTCTTTCCTCCACCCTTTCACCTCAATTTGGTTCCCTCTTCCCCTCTTTCCCCTCCCTCCGACACATATACCTCTTGGTCAATCTTCCTCACTCATTCTCCCCATGTGCCCAAACCACTTCAAAACACCCTTCTGCTCTCTCAACCTTTTATTATTATTTTATTATTATATTATAATTATTTTTATTATTTTTTTTCATTATTATTTTTTATTATTACTTTCTTTATTATCCTCTTTAAATTTTTTTCATTATTCTTATTAATCATTTTATTATACTATTATTATTATTATAATTTTTTTATTATTATTATTATATTATCATTATTATTTTTACTATTATTATCGTTTCATTTTTTTTTATATTTTTTGGGTGTTATTATTGTTGGCATTACTATTATTTATTTTTTTATCATTATCATTATTATTAAGGGAAAAAATATTATTATCATCATTATTATCATTTTCATTATTTCTTTAAATCTATTATCATTAATAATCCTAGACCCTTTTTGAAGGGACCCGAAAACTCGAGGCTGCTTTTCACGCGGAATACAAAAAAAATAAGGGAAACTCCTTTGGAGCGAAAAGTACTGAACTTTTTACCTAGGTGGAATCAAAATACCTTCGAGTTTTTTTTTCTCCTCGCGTAACTATCGTAAACCTGCCTTTTCCGCATGCGCGATGTCGCTGCTCTCTCTCTCTCTCTCTCTCTCTCTCTCTCTTCTCTCTCTCTCTTCTCTCTCTCTCTATTCGATAGGTACCCATTTGGCTTTTGCATTCGTAATTTGGTTTGCAAATGTCCCTGCCCCGCGGGGCTTTGGACTCAGGGCCCATGAGTTTGCTGCTGCTTCCCCCCATTTCTTTGAGGAGATCGGCCAGTCGAAAATTGCCGTTTGATACCTTCTTCCCTCGAACGCTAAAATTGTGGAATTCTCTTCCTTCTTTCGCCTTCCCTCTTTCAAAGCTTCCTCTAAGAGCAGGTTTTTCAAACACCCGTGGAATCCTGTTAATTCTTTTAAACTACTTTTCTTTTCCTTTTGTCTTCCACCCCAAAAGGCTGGCCTTGGCCCCCGGGCCGTTCTTGGGCATTCGATCACTTAAATTTAAATAAAACAAAAATTTTGAATATTTTGGGAAAATTCGCGAGAAAATAGAAAAATATTCAGGGGGAGGCGAATAGTGTGGAGGACAAAAGAGTTTAAAACAGACGTCAATGGGGGGGGAAACTATAAGGAAAGGGGAAAAACAGGCATTTTAAGAGATATGGGATGAGGATGCTGATGGGATGCTGATGGGTCAGATGATAGGTGGCGATGGGCGTTTTTTTGGGCACGCAGTTTATGCAAACAAGAGGTCATGGCAAGTAAATTTGGTGAAGATATGAGTTTGTGAAAACCTTGCGATGATGTAGTGCGGCAAAAGGGTTTTAATTGATGTGCATTTTTATGAAAAAGGTGACAATGTTTTCTGTTTGGGTAATTAAGATTATCAATTTGTAAAAGGGTTAAAGTTTAAAATGAGTGAGAATTAGGGAGGTATGTATAGTACGTTGTATAAAGGTTTTAAAGAATAAAAGGGAAAAAAGAAAAATGACCCGAGGTGGATGGTTTTTTGAGTATATTCTGTTACGTTGTTTACGTTGTATGGAAGAGTGGTGATGAGTTTAAGATACATACATCAGACTGGGAGGAAAAATGTGTTTCAAAATTGGTAAAGGGTTTTGTGGATCAGGTGTCTGCTTACATGGACTCTGTGAGGAAGAGCTGGAGAGGAATTTTCATGTAGCTTTTATGGATCAGGAGAAAGGGGATATGGGGTGCTGGTGAGGATGCTTTTTGGGGGGTATGGAGAGAAAGGGTTTCTAAATAGAGTGAGGGGTTTCTACGA
>NC_092288.1:21181458-21193958 GCF_036320965.1 Panulirus ornatus | reverse complement strand
AAACCCCGACATCTGCTGAAGGCATTTTCTCCTGCAGATCATCCAGGAGATCCAGAGATGAGGTGGAAGTCAGGCAAAATAACATAGTCGGTGAAATAAGATTTCATTCCCCAGGGTCCATTAAGTCGGCAAAATACACTAACTGCCTGTGATTACTGCGGGCTGATACACCCTCCCTGCAGACGGGGCACGCCTGGTAGTTCCTGGGTGAAGGCTGGCGGGGTCTTTGTCCCCACATGAATGGCCTTTGACCTCTGCATACAATTCAAATACTTGAGGGAAAATTGCTGTGACTGAGGAGATCTTCAACCTCATGCACTGCTGCTGGACGTCTGGCAGCGCTACAGGATGCCTGGCAGCGCTACAGGAAGGTCTAGGAGAGGTACAGGACTCCTGGCAGCGCTACAGGACATCTGGCAGCGCTACAGGACGCCTGGCAGTGCTGCAGGACGTCTGGCAGCACTACAGGAAGCCTGGCAGCACTACAGGACGCCTGGCAGCGCTGCAAGACGTTTGACAGCGCAACAGGACGTCTGGCAGCGCTACAGGGAGCCTGGCAGCACTACAGGACGCCTGACAACGCTACAGGACGTCTCGCAGCACTACAGGGAACCTGGCAGCACTACAGGACGCCTGGCAGCGCTACAAGACGTTTGACAGCGCTAAAGGACGTCTGGCAGCACTACAGAACTCCTGACAGCACTACAGGACGTCTCGCAGCAGTACAGGGAACCTGGCAGCACTACAGGACATCTCGCAGCACTGCAGGAAACCTGCCAGCACTACAGGATGTCTAGCAGCACTACAGGAAACCTGGTAGCCCTACAAGACGTCTGGCAGCACCACACGATCTCTGGCAGCACTACAGAATGTCTGGCAGCACCGCACGATCTCTGGCAGCACTACAGGATGTCTGGCAGCACCGCACGATCTCTGGCAGCACTACAGGATGTCTGGCAGCACCGCACGATCTCTGGCAGCACTACAGGATGTCTGGCAGCACCGCACGATCTCTGGCAGCACTACAGAATGTCTGGCAGCACCGCACGATCTCTGGCAGCACTACAGGATGTCTGGCAGCACCCCAGGACGTCTGGTTGTAGGTCGCCCAACAATACCTTTTTCCGTTCCCTCGAAAAAATATGGTTTCACCGTGCAGGACTCGTGTAAACATTTGTTAACGATCCCGCAAGTTGTGGCAGAGCTCAGCGTTTTGATCCTCCGCATACATACATGCACATCCACATACATATATACCTGTACATATGCACACCCACATACATATATACCTGTACATATGCACATCCACATACATATATACCTGTACATATGCACATCCACATACATATATACTGCACACATGCACATCCACATACATATATACCTGTACATATGCACATCCACATACATATATACCTGTACATATGCACATCCACATACATATATACCTGTACATATGCACATCCACATACATATATACCTGTACATATGCACATCCACATACATATATGCCTGTACATATGCACATCCACATACATATATACCTGCACATATGCACATCCACATACATATATACCTGTACATATGCACATCCACATACATATGTACCTGTACATATGCACATCTACATACATATATACCTACACGCATACACATCCACATACATATATACCTACACACATGCACATCCACGTACATATATATCTACAGACGTGCATATCCACACATCCACCTACATATATACCTATACGCTTACACATCCACATACATATATACCTACACACATCCACATCCACATACATATATACCTACACTCATACACATCCACATACATATATACCTGCACACATGCACATCCACGTACATATATACCTGCACACATGCACATCTACATACATATACACCTGCACACATGCACATCCACATACATATATACCTGCACACATGCACATCCACGTACATATATACCTACACACATGCACATCCACATACATATATACCTGCACACATGCACATCCACATACATATATACCTACACTCGTACACATCCACATACATATATACCTACACACATGCATATGCACGTACATATATACCTGCACACATGCACATCTACATACATATATACCTGCACACATGCACATCCACATACATATATACCTGCACACATGCATATCCACATACATATATACCTACACACATGCATATCTACGTACATATATACCTACACTCATACACATCCACATACATATATACCTACACACATGCACATCCACGTACATATATATCTACAGACGTGCACATCCACACATCCACATACATATATACCTACACGCATACACATCCACAGACATATATACCTACACACATCCACATCCACATGCATATATACCTACACTCATACACATCCACATACATATATACCTGCGCACATGCACATCCACATACCTGCATACATCCACATACATATATACCTGCACACATGCACACCCACATACATACATACCTGCTCACGTGAATATCCTCTTACATATATGCCCACACACATGTGCATCCACATACATATATACCTACGCACATGCGCATCCACATACATATATACCTGCACACATGCACATCCACTTATATATATATATATATATATATATATATATATATATATATATATATATATATATATATATATATATATATATATATATATACCTAGACTCATGCACATTCACATACATATATACCTGAACACATGCACATCCACACACATACGCTAACTCTGCATTATATTAAGAATTAGCTACACAATATACTTAGCTTGGATAAACAACTAAGGATTCAGGAAACATTCATAATTGGATATATATATATATATATATATATATATATATATATATATATATATATATATATATATATATATATATATATATGTATATATATATATATATATATATATATATATATATATATATATATATATATATATATATATATATATATATATATGTATATCTATATATATATATATATATGTATGTGAGAAATACTTAGAAAAGCAAATGGATTTGTATGTAGCATTTATGGATCTGGAGAAGGCATATGATAGAGTTGATAGAGATGCTCTGTGGAAGGTATTAAGAATATATGGTGTGGGAGGCAAGTTGTTAGAAGCAGTGAAAAGTTTTTATCGAGGATGTAAGGCATGTGTACGTGTAGGAAGAGAGGAAAGTGATTGGTTCTCAGTGAATGTAGGTTTGCGGCAGGGGTGTGTGATGTCTCCATGGTTGTTTAATTTGTTTATGGATGGGGTTGTTAGGGAGGTAAATGCAAGAGTCTTGGAAAGAGGGGCAAGTATGAAGTCTGTTAGGGATGAGAGAGCTTGGGAAGTGAGTCAGTTGTTGTTCGCTGATGATACAGCGCTGGTGGCGGATTCATGTGAGAAACTGCAGAAGCTGGTGACGGAGTTTGGTAAAGTGTGTGGAAGAAGAAAGTTAAGAGTAAATGTGAATAAGAGCAAGGTTATTAGGTACAGTAGGGTTGAGGGTCAAGTCAATTGGGAGGTGAGTTTGAATGGAGAAAAACTGGAGGAAGTGAAGTGTTTTAGATATCTGGGAGTGGATCTGTCAGCGGATGGAACCATGGAAGCGGAAGTGGATCATAGGGTGGGGGAGGGGGCAAAAATTTTGGGAGCCTTGAAAAATGTGTGGAAGTCGAGAACATTATCCCGGAAAGCAAAAATGGGTATGTTTGAAGGAATAGTGGTTCCAACAATGTTGTATGGTTGCGAGGCGTGGGCTATGGATAGAGTTGTGCGCAGGAGGATGGATGTGCTGGAAATGAGATGTTTGAGGACAATGTGTGGTGTGAGGTGGTTTGATCGAGTAAGTAACGTAAGGGTAAGAGAGATGTGTGGAAATAAAAAGAGCGTGGTTGAGAGAGCAGAAGAGGGTGTTTTGAAGTGGTTTGGGCACATGGAGAGAATGAGTGAGGAAAGATTGACCAAGAGGATATATGTGTCGGAGGTGGAGGGAACGAGGAGAAGAGGGAGACCAAATTGGAGGTGGAAAGATGGAGTGAAAAGGATTTTGTGTGATCGGGGCCTGAACATGCAGGAGGGTGAAAGGAGGGCAAGGAATAGAGTGAATTGGAGCGATGTGGTATACAGGGGTTGACGTGCTGTCAGTGGATTGAATCAAGGCATGTGAAGCGTCCGAGGTAAACCATGGAAAGCTGTGTAGGTATGTATATTTGCGTGTGTGGACGTATGTATGTACATGTGTATGGGGGGGGGTTGGGCCATTTCTTTCGTCTGTTTCCTTGCGCTACCTCGCAAACGCGGGAGACAGCGACAAAGTATAAAAAAAAAAAAAAAAAAATATATATATATATATATATATATATTTTTTTTTTTTTTTTCATACTATTCGCCATTTCCCGCGATAGCGAGGTAGCATTAAGAACAAAGGACTGGGCCTTTGAGGGAGTATCCTCACCTGACCCCCTTCTCTGTTCCTTCTTTTGGAAAAAAAAAAAAAAAAAAAAAAAAAAAAAAAACGAGAGGGGAGGATTTCCAGCCCCCCGCTCCCTTCCATTTTAGTCGCCTTCTACGACACGCAGGGAATACGTGGGAAGTATTCTTTCTCCCCTATCCCCAGGGATATATATATATATATAATTCTTATATATATAAAATATATATATATATATATATATATATATATATATATATATATATTTCTTACATTTTTCATATGTATATATATGTATGTGTGTGTGTGTGTGTGTGTGTGTGTGTATATATGTATGTATATTATCCCTGGGGATAGGGGTGAAAGAATACTTCCCACGTATTCCTCGCGTGTCGTAGAAAGCGACTAGAGGGGACGGGAGCGGGGGGCCGGAAATCCTCCCCTCCTTGTATTAACTTTCTAAAATGGGAAACAGAAGAAGGAGTCACGCGGGGAGTGCTCATCCTCCTCGAAGGCTCAGAGTGGGGTGCCTAAATGTGTGTGGATGTAACCAAGATGTGAAAAAAGGAGAGATAGGTAGTATGTTTGAGGAAAGGAACCTGGATGTTTTGGCTCTGAGTGAAACGAAGCTCAAGGGTAAAGGGGAAGAGTGGTTTGGAAATGTCTGGGGAGTGAAGTCAGGGGTTAGTGAGAGGACAAGAGCAAGGGAAGGAGTAGCAATACTCCTGAAACAGGAGTTGTGGGAGTATGTGATAGAATGTAAGAAAGTAAATTCTCGATTAATATGGGTAAAATTGAAAGTTGATGGAGAGAGGTGGGTGATTATTGGTGCATATGCACCTGGGCATGAGAAGAAAGATCATGAGAGGCAAGTGTTTTGGGAGCAGCTAAATGAGTGTGTTAGCGGTTTTGATGCACGAGACCGGGTTATAGTGATGGGTGATTTGAATGCAAAGGTGAGTAATGTGGCAGTTGAGGGAATAATTGGTATGCATGGGGTGTTCAGTGTTGTAAATGGAAATGGTGAAGAGCTTGTAGATTTATGTGCTGAAAAAGGACTGATGATTGGGAATACCTGGTTTAAAAAGCGAGATATACATAAGTATACTTATGTAAGTAGGAGAGATGGCCAGAGAGCATTATTGGATTACGTGTTAATTGACAGGCGTGCGAAAGAGAGACTTTTGGATGTCAATGTGCTGAGAGGTGCAACTGGAGGGATGTCTGATCATTATCTTGTGGAGGCTAAGGTGAAGATTAGTATGGGTTTTCAGAAAAGAGGAGTGAATGTTGGGGTGAAGAAGGTGGTGAGAGTAAGTGAGCTTGGGAAGGAGACCTGTGTGAAGAAGTATCAGGAGAGACTATGTACAGAATGGAAAAAGGTGAGAACAATGGAAGTAAGGGGAGTGGGGGAGGAATGGGATGTATTTAGGGAATCAGTGATGGATTGCGCAAAAGATGCTTGTGGCATGAGAAGAGTGGGAGGTGGGCTGTTTAGAAAGGGTAGTGAGTGGTGGGATGAAGAAGTAAGAGTATTAGTGAAAGAGAAGAGAGAGGCATTTGGACGATTTTTGCAGGGAAAAAATGCAATTGAGTGGGAGAAGTATAAAAGAAAGAGACAGGAGGTCAAGAGAAAGGTGCAAGAGGTGAAAAAAAGGGCAAATGAGAGTTGGGGTGAGAGACTATCAGTAAATTTTAGGGAGAATAAAAAGATGTTCTGGAAGGAGGTAAATAGGGTGCGTAAGACAAGGGAGCAAATGGGAACTTCAGTGAAGGGCGCAAATGGGGAGGTGATAACAAGTAGTGGTGATGTGAGAAGGAGATGGAATGAGTATTTTGAAGGTTTGTTGAATGTGTCTGATGACAGAGTGGCAGATATAGGGTGTTTGGGTCGAGGTGGTGTGCAAAGTGAGAGGGTTAGGGAAAATGATTTGGTAAACAGAGAAGAGGTAGTAAAAGCTTTGCGGAAGATGAAAGCCGGCAAGGCAGCAGATTTGGATGGTATTGCTGTGGAATTTATTAAAAAAGGGGGTGACTGTATTGTTGACTGGTTGGTAAGGTTATTTAATGTATGTATGACTCATGGTGAGGTGCCTGAGGATTGGCGGAATGCGTGCATAGTGCCATTGTACAAAGGCAAAGGGGATAAGAGTGAGTGCTCAAATTACAGAGGTATAAGTTTGTTGAGTATTCCTGGTAAATTATACGGGAGGGTATTGATTGAGAGGGTGAAGGCATGTACAGAGCATCAGATTGGGGAAGAGCAGTGTGGTTTCAGAAGTGGTAGAGGATGTGTGGATCAGGTGTTTGCTTTGAAGAATGTATGTGAGAAATACTTAGAAAAGCAAATGGATTTGTATGTAGCATTTATGGATCTGGAGAAGGCATATGATAGAGTTGATAGAGATGCTCTGTGGAAGGTATTAAGAATATATGGTGTGGGAGGCAAGTTGTTAGAAGCAGTGAAAAGTTTTTATCGAGGATGTAAGGCATGTGTACGTGTAGGAAGAGAGGAAAGTGATTGGTTCTCAGTGAATGTAGGTTTGCGGCAGGGGTGTGTGATGTCTCCATGGTTGTTTAATTTGTTTATGGATGGGGTTGTTAGGGAGGTAAATGCAAGAGTCTTGGAAAGAGGGGCAAGTATGAAGTCTGTTGGGGATGAGAGAGCTTGGGAAGTGAGTCAGTTGTTGTTCGCTGATGATACAGCGCTGGTGGCTGATTCATGTGAGAAACTGCAGAAGCTGGTGACGGAGTTTGGTAAAGTGTGTGGAAGAAGAAAGTTAAGAGTAAATGTGAATAAGAGCAAGGTTATTAGGTACAGTAGGGTTGAGGGTCAAGTCAATTGGGAGGTGAGTTTGAATGGTGAAAAACTGGAGGAAGTGAAGTGTTTTAGATATCTGGGAGTGGATCTGTCAGCGGATGGAACCATGGAAGCGGAAGTGGATCATAGGGTGGGGGAGGGGGCGAAAATTTTGGGAGCCTTGAAAAATGTGTGGAAGTCGAGAACATTATCCCGGAAAGCAAAAATGGGTATGTTTGAAGGAATAGTAGTTCCAACAATGTTGTATGGTTGCGAGGCGTGGGCTATGGATAGAGTTGTGCGCAGGAGGATGGATGTGCTGGAAATGAGATGTTTGAGGACAATGTGTGGTGTGAGGTGGTTTGATCGAGTAAGTAACGTAAGGGTAAGAGAGATGTGTGGAAATAAAAAGAGCGTGGTTGAGAGAGCAGAAGAGGGTGTTTTGAAATGGTTTGGGCACATGGAGAGAATGAGTGAGGAAAGATTGACCAAGAGGATATATGTGTCGGAGGTGGAGGGAACGAGGAGAAGAGGGAGACCAAATTGGAGGTGGAAAGATGGAGTGAAAAAGATTTTGTGTGATCGGGGCCTGAACATGCAGGAGGGTGAAAGGAGGGCAAGGAATAGAGTGAATTGGAGCGATGTGGTATACAGGGGTTGACGTGCTGTCAGTGGATTGAATCAAGGCATGTGAAGCGTCCGGGGTAAACCATGGAAAGCTGTGTAGGTATGTATATTTGTGTGTGTGGACGTGTGTATGTACATGTGTATGGGGGGGGTTGGGCCATTTCTTTCGTCTGTTTCCTTGCGCTACCTCGCAAACGCGGGAGACAGCGACAAAGTATAAAAAAAAAAAAAAAAAAAAAATATATATATATATATATATATATATATATATATATATAAAATTCTTGATTACCGTTTCCAGCGTTAGAGAGGCAGCGCCAGGAGCAGGAGAAGAAAGGCCGCATCCATTCTCTAACTGTGATGTGTAATGCACCGAAACCACAGCTCCCTATCCACATCCAGACCCCACAGACCTTTCCATGGTTTACCCCGGAAGCTTCACATGCCCAGGTTCAGTCCCTTGACAGCACGTCGACCCCGGTATACCACATCGTTCCAAGTCACTCAATCCCTTGCACACCTTTCACCTTCCTGTACATTCAGGACCGGATCGATCAAAATCTTTTTTTACTTCGTCCTTGCATCTCCATTATAGTCTCCCCGCTCTCGTTGTTCCCTCCGCTTCTGACACATATATTCTGTTTGTCAACCGTTACTCACTCATTCTCTCCATGTGTCCAAACCATTTCAACACACGCTTTTCTGCTGTCTCAACCACACTCTTTTAATCACCACACATCTCTCTTACCCTTTCATTACTTACTCGATCAAACCACCTCACACCACATACTGTCCTCAAACATCTTATTTCCAGCATATCCACCCTCCTCCGCACAACTCTATCTATGGTCCACACCTCGCAACCATACAACATTGTTGGAACCACTTATACAAACATACCAAATTTTGTCCTCCGAGATAGCGATCTCTTTTTCCACACGTTGTTCATCGCTCCCAGAACCTTCAACCCCTCACTTCTGCTTCCATGGTTCCGTCCGCTGCTACATCCACTCCCAGATATCTAAAACACTTCATTTCCTCCAGTTACTCTCCATTCAAGTTCACACCTCAATTAAACTGTCTTTCAACCCTGCTAAACCTAATTACCTTGCATATATTCACATTTTTCCTAAACTTCCTTCCTTTCCACACTCTATATATATATATATATATATATATATATATATATATATATATATATATATATATTTATCTATTCATTATACCTCGTCGCCGTTTCCCGCGTCAGCGAGGTAGCGCAAGGAAACAGATGAAAGAATGGCCCAACCTACCTACATACACATGTATATATAAAGGCCCACACACGCACATATACATACCTATGCATTTCAACGTATACATACATATACATACACAGACATATACATACATACACATATACATATTCATACATGCTACTTTCATCCATTCTCGCCACCACCCCGCCACTCATGAAATGGCACCCCCTTCCCCCGCGTGCGTGCGAGGTAGCGCTAGAAAAAGACAACAAAGGCCACATTCGTTCACACTCAATCTCTTGCTGTCATGTCTAATGCATATATTATATATATATATATATATATATATATATATATATATATATATATATATATATAGATATAGATATAGATATATATATATACAGAGAGAGAGAGAGAGAGAGAGAGAGAGAGAGAGAGAGAGAGAGAGAGAGAGAGAGAGAGGACCATGTGAGCACAGCAGGTCACTGCTTGTATACCCTTAAAGCAATCTACGTCCAGGTCAGTATTTATGGTGCGCCTTCTTATCTGGTCCTCCTATTATCCCGCCTGGCAGTCTGTGCGTCTTTTATCTGGGCTTTTCCTGGAAGAAAACGAGAGTATTCTGGCCTGTAACTTGAATTGACTTTATCTTTATTCTTTTATGTTTCTCATATTTGCAGATGATCTAACGTTGTATCATATTCAATATCTAAAAAGTTATACTCAGTGAAGTCCAATATGGGATAACGGCTTTAGAAATATAACATACTATATTTTGGTATAGTTCTATTTTGCTGTCGAAACCGGGTAGATATATGAAACATATCATAGGAGAGATTGGTTAACCCAATAGACACCTTGAAAGTAGACTATCATCTAAATCTATGTGGAAAATAAGGACTTATAAGTACCAATGTTCATCTTCCTAGAACTGTCGACAGATCCAGCTTCAAGTTCGTGTCTCCATCCCGGGTCTGAACTTCAGCCGTGCAGGTTGGCTAAGTCTTAAAGTCAGGCCTCAAGATTTCCCTCATGACTGGCTTAATGACAAACACTTATCCATAATAGCAGCATCAGTAAATGGCTGGTTTGATCACATCACAACGGCAGTGATAAACTACCACTCACCAATATGTAAGAATTTTTTTGGTCTGTTTTTATTGATGTGTTTATCCCACTATCGGGATCACGATAGATTCGAGGCCATGATACCCCCACTGTATTGAGGTTGGGACAGAGAGGAAAAAATACTGGGCCACCAGTGGCTGTGTTCTGTTATCCTTCGTGTGGCCGAGGTGGCTGGACTCCTCTCCAAGGGTTCGGATCCGACCGATGGTATGTACACATGGGCCGGGGTAAGTTACATCTAAGGACATTTGAATAGGAGAAAAATGAGGTAGGTAAAACCCTTAAACTACTCTTTTTCAGTAAGGCATTTACTCTGAGAACGTACAGAGAATTGGATATTCGCCAACGCAACACCGATACTCAAAGATGGTAATATACAACAACCCAGAGATTATCCTCCAATTAGCTTAATGTCTGTCGCTGGTAAACTAATGTAAACCATCGTGAAGGACAAGATTGTAAACCATTTAGAGGGATCACCACTTAACAAAGACTCTCAGCGTGGCTGTGGACGAAGTCGCTCATGTTTGCCAATTCTGCCTGATTTCTTTTATGATATACATCAGCCCGTAAGATAAAAGTGAAGCAGCTGATGTCATCTGTCTAGGTCTTAGAATAACATTCGATAAATCTGCATATTGATTTTAGAGACACTAGGCAAAACATTGGAGAAAAGGATAAAAAAGAAAGTACTTCGTGACCATGCGGGATAAGGAGGAACACACACAGCAATTGCCCTTAAAGAGGAACAATAGAAAATGGAATGACACTATGGACTCAGATATGTTTGATATACCTCCTTGTTTCACCTCGCTGGTGTGTCATTATCTAGACAACCGCAGGGGACAGTTTGTGCCAAACGACCATTTGGGCAACGCATATGAACTAGAATGTCTGCACAGTAGATTTAACAAGATATGAAAGACGTATGATGAATGCAGATGACACAGGTAATCCAATATGCAGGGAGATCAGAGTATATGATATTTAGAAAGGACAATAAAAGCAACCGATGATATTAATGAATGCAAAAAGAAATGAAAAATACGGTCCAATAAACAGAAATTTCAAATAATCCACATTTTCCAAAGGGCGTTTAAAAGAAAAAGATGTAAATAGTTCGGAATAAGAATTAAGATTCAGACAGCTGAATGACCAAGTTCAAATCCATCTGTTCGAAATGATTATCGAGTGGCCGCCGGCAACTTTAGAGTAGGCCATTTTGATAACTGTTTCTTTCCCTACACCTCCAAGCTCTGGAATTCTCTACCCTGTCATATTCTTCTCATATTCTTTCCTAGTAACTATGACCAAACATTTGGATAAGATAGGTTGTTCACTTTTTCCAAAATTCGTAGATACTTTCCCTCATCTCTTCGTTCTCCCTTTCACTAACTTCTTCATTTTCGAATGCGGCCCGGCCGTGATGTGGACGCTTGTCCGTGACTGGAGCCTCCACCATAGAAAACGATAAGCGCTGATAAAACCTACTGGGAATATAAACCAACTCCACCTCACACAAGATAAGCCACACAAGACTACACAGCAAAAAGATCAGTTCATTCAAAATTTCGTAATACGAAAAGTAACTAAACACCTAAATCACAACAGTGGAACAACTCCACGAACAGTACAAGATATATAACCTTTGAATATTCGAGTCTATGAACAGCAAAGAATTTAAGAGAGAAAAGTAAGTAGCAAGAAATGATTGGAACTCGTAGACGCTGACTTAGAAGTCTAAGAAGAAGAACAGGAGACTCCCAGCCTTGTCATGGTAGCGGCAAGACAAGAGCAAACCACCAATGTACGACACACACACACACACACACACACACACACACACACACACACACACACACACACCACCTCAGCCAGCCCTTCTTTCCACTTCTATATTTCATATTCTATTCTGTAATTTCTTCGTCCCTGAACCTCATTTATTTTTATTGTCCAATTTGGCCCTCGGGGCAAACCCCCTTACCCTCTTACCAACCAACCAACCAACCAACCAACCAGAACTCTCACCAACCAACCAACCAACCAACCAACCAGAACTCTCACCAACCAACCAACCAACCAGAACTCTCACCAACCATCCAACCAGAACTCTCACCAATCAACCAACCAACCAACCAGAACACTCACCAACCAACCAACCAACCAGAACTCTCACCAACCATCCAACCAGAACTCTCACCAATCAACCAACCAAGCAAACAGAACTCTCACCAACCA
>NC_092288.1:21136708-21176708 GCF_036320965.1 Panulirus ornatus | reverse complement strand
CTTCACTCCCCAGACATTTCCAAACCACTCTTCCCCTTTACCCTTGAGCTTCGTTTCACTCAGAGCCAAAACATCCAGGTTCCTTTCCTCAAACATACTACCTATCTCTCCTTTTTTCACATCTTGGTTACATCCACACACATTTAGGCACCCCACTCTGAGCCTTCGAGGAGGATGATCACTCCCCGCGTGACTCCTTCTTCTGTTTCCCATTTTAGAAAGTTAATACAAGGAGGGGAGGATTTCCGGCCCCCCGCTCCCGTCCCCTCTAGTCGCTTTCTACGACACGCGAGGAATACGTGGGAAGTATTCTTTCACCCCTATCCCCAGGGATAATATACATATATATATACATATACACACACACACACATACACACACATACGCACATACACACACACACACACACACATACATACATATACATATGAAAAATGTAAGAAACAATTTAGAAAACAAACTTTTAGCTTGAAATGAATGTAAAAAATGAATGTCACATAATGGTTCAACCTCAGGCTATGGAAAAGGAAATGTACAATTTATTCACACAAACGTCAATAGCAGTTCTCATCATTATTATTACTATTATTATTATTACTATTATCATTATTATTATTATCATTATTATTATTATTATTATTATTATTATTATTATTATTATTATTATTATTATTATTATCATTATTAATATTATTATTATTATTATTATTATTATTATTATTATTATTATTATTATCATTATTATTATTATCATTATCATCATTATTGTCATTATTATCATTATTATTATCATTATCATTATCATCATTATCATTATCATCATTATCATTATGATCATTATCATCATTATCATTATAATCATTATCATTATTATTATTTCTAATATTACTATTAACATAATCATTAATATCATTGTCATTATTATTATCATTATCATTATAATTATTATTATTATTTTTTATATTTTTTTATTATACTTTGTCGCTGTCTCCCGCGTTTGCGAGGTAGCGCAAGGAAACAGACGAAAGAAATGGCCCCCCCCCCCCCATATACATGTATATACATACGTCCACACACGCAAATATACATACCTACACAGCTTTCCATGGTTTACCCCAGACGCTTCACATGCCATGATTCAATCCACTGACAGCACGTCAACCCCGGTATACCACATCGCTCCAATTCACTCTATTCCTTGCCCTCCTTTCACCCTCCTGCATGTTCAGGCCCCGATCACACAAAATCTTTTTCACTCCATCTTTCCACCTCCAATTTGGTCTCCCTCTTCTCCTCGTTCCCTCCACCTCCGACACATATATCCTCTTGGTCAATCTTTCCTCACTCATTCTCTCCATGTGCCCAAACCACTTCAAAACACCCTCTTCTGCTCTCTCAACCATTATCATTATTATTATTATTATTATTATTATTATTATTATTATTATTATTATTATTATTATCATTATTATTATTATTATTATTATCTTTATTATCCTCATTAATATTATTATCATTATTCTTATTATCATCATTATTATTATTACTATTATCATTATTATTATTATTATTATTATTATTATTATTATTATTATTATTATCATTATTATTATTACTATTATTATCATTATCATTATTATTACTATTGTTGTTGTTATTATTGTTGGCATTACTATTACTATTATTATATCATTATCATTATTATTACTGTCATTACTATTATCATCATTATTATCATTATCATTATTATCATTATTACTATTATCATTAAATAATCCTAGGACCCTTTTGAAGGAGATCCTGCAACTTCGAGGCTGCATTCCACGCAGGAATACAGAAATAATGGACTCCTTTGGAGCGAGAAGGTACTGAACTCTGTTACCTAGAGTGGAATCAAATACCTTCCGAGTCATTTTTCTCCTCGCGTAACCTATCGTTAACCTGCCTTTTCCGCATGCGGCGATGTCGCTGCTCTCTCTCTCTCTCTCTCTCTCTCTCTCTCTCTCTCTCTCTCTCTCTCTCTCTCTCTCTCTCTATTCGATAGGTATCATTTTGGCTTTTGCATTCGTGAACTGTCTGCATATGTCCCTGCCCCGCAGGGCTTGGACTCATGGCATGAGTTTGGCTGCTGCTTCCCACAATTTCTGTGAGGAGATCGGCCAGTCGAGTATTGACCGTTATGATACCTTCCTTCCCTCGAACGCTTAAGTTGTGGAATTCTCTTCCTTCTTTCGCCTTTCCCTCTTCATATGGCTTCCTCTAAGAGTCAGTTTTGCAAACACCTGTGGAATCCTGATTAATTCATAATCTACTTTCCTTTTCCTTTCGTCTTCCACCCGAAATGGCTGGCCTTGGCCGGCGACCGTTCTCTGGCATGTCGATCACTTTATGTAAATAAACAAAATAGAATATTTGCAAACTTCGCGAGAAAATAGAAAAATATTCAGGAGGGAGGCGAATAGTGTGAGAGGAACAAAAGAGTAAATCAGACGATCAATGAGGGGAAGCTGATAAGGAGGTGATAACAGGCATTGAAGAGGATATGGGATGAGGATGCTGATGGGCTGCTGAATGGGTCAGATGATAGAGTGGCAGATGTGGGGCGTTTAGGACACGCAGTCATGCAAAGCAAGAGAGTCATGGCAAGTAATTTGGTGAAAGATATGAGTTTGTGAAAACCTTGTGTATGATGTAGTGCGGCAAAGCGGTTTGAATTGCATGTGAATTTCTTATGAAAGAGTGACAATGTTACTAGTTTGATAATTAAGATTATCAATTTATGTAAGGCTTAAAGTAAGATGAGTGAGAATTAGAGGAAGGTATGTATAGTACCGTTGTATAAAGGTAAAGAAATAAAAGGAATTATCAAAATGACTGAGGTGGATGTTGTTGAGTATATCTGTTACGTTGTTTACGTTGTATGGAAGAGTGGTGACTGAGTAAGATACATAACATCAGACTGGGGAGGAAAAATGTGTTTCAAGATTGGTAAAGGATGTGTGGATCAGGTGTCTGCTTACATGAACCTCTGTGAGGAAGAGCTGGAGAGAGAATTTACATGTAGCATTTATGGATCAGGAGAAAGCATATGGTAGTGCTGGTGAGGATGCTTCGTGGTATGGAGAGAAAGTTACTAAATAGAGTGAGGAGTTTCTACGAACAGAGTATAGCGTATGTGTTAATGGCGTTCGGTCGTGTTAATCTGTTTATGGTTGGGAAGGTGAGGGACGCTAATGTCTGGGCTTTGAAGAGAAGGGTTGGTTTGTGGTCTGTTCCAGGTGACGGTTGGGGAACCTAGTGGCTTAGTCTGGGAGAATGAGTGGAAACATTAAGTTGAAGTAATGAATATTAAGGTAAGGATGTATTTTTAACAGGGAAGTGAGACAAGTTGGTTGGAGTGTGAGTTTCAATAGATGAATTGGAGTGTTTTAGATACCTGAGGGTGGGCGTAAGGGATAATGGATACATAAAAGATGAAATTAGCCACATACTAGGTGAAGAGCTATATGGTTCAAATGCTTAGGTTATATCGCTTCTATGTATTAGCGACAAAGCAAAATAATAATAATGATAATGGTATATATATATATATATATATATATATATATATATATATATATATATATATATATATATATATATATATATATATATATATATATATATATATATATATATATATATATATATATATATATATATATATATATATATATATGTATATATATATATATATATATATATATATATATATATATATATATATATATATATATATATATATATATATATATATATATATATATATATCTTTTTTTTTCTTTCAAACTATTCGCCATTTCCCGCATTAGCGAGGTAGCGTTAAGAACAGAAGACTGGGCCTTGAGGGAATACCCTCACCTGGCCCAATTCTCTGTTCCTTCTTTTGGAAAACTAAAAAAAAAAACGAGAGGGGAGGATTTCCAGCCCCCCGCTCCCTCCCCTTTTAGTCGCCTTCTACGACACGCAGGGAATACGTGGGAAGTATTCTTTCTCCCCTATCCCCAGGGATAATATATATATATATATATATATATATATATATATATATATATATATATATATATATATATATATATATATATATATATATATATTTTTTTTTTTTTTTTTATACTTTGTCGCTGTCTCCCAAGTTTGCGAGGTAGCGCAAGGAAACAGACGAAAGAAATGGCCCAACCCCCCCCCCCCATACACATGCACATACACACGTCCACACACGCAAATATACATACCTACACAGCTTTCCATGGTTTACCCCAGACGCTTCACATGCCTTGATTCAATCCACTGACAGCACGTCAACCCCTGTATACCACATCGCTCCAATTCACTCTATTCCTTGCCCTCCTTTCACCCTCCTGCATGTTCAGGCCCCGATCACACAAAATCTTTTTCACTCCATCTTTCCACCTCCAATTTGGTCTCCCTCTTCTCCTCGTTCCCTCCACCTCCGACACATATATCCTCTTGGTCAATCTTTCCTCACTCATTCTCTCCATGTGACCAAACCATTTCAAAACACCCTCTTCTGCTCTCTCAACCACGCTCTTTTTATTTCCACACATCTCTCTTACCCTTACGTTACTTACTAGATCAAACCACCTCAATCCACACATTGTCCCCAAACATCTCATTTCCAGCACATCCATCCTCCTGCGCACAACTCTATCCATAGCCCACGCCTCGCAACCATACAACATTGTTGGAACCACTATTCCTTCAAACATACCCATTTTTGCTTTCCGAGATAGTGTTCTCGACTTCCACACATTCTTCAAGGCTCCCAGAATTTTCGCCCCCTCCCCCACCCTATGATCCACTTCCGCTTCCATGGTTCCATCCGCTGCCAGATCCACTCCCAGATATCTAAAACACTTTACTTCCTCAAGTTTTTCTCCATTCAAACTTACCTCCCAATTGACTTGACCCTCAACCCTAATGTACCTAATAACCTTGCGCTTTTTCACATTTACTCTTAACTTTTTTTTCACACACTTTACCATACTCAGTCACCAGCTTCTGCAGTTTCTCACATGAATCAGCCAACAGCGTTGTATCATGAGCGAACAACAACCGACTCACTTCCCAAGCTCTCTCATCCCCAACAGACCGCATACTTGCCCCTCTTTCCAAAACTCTTGCATTCACCTCCCAAACAACCCCATCCATAAACAAATTAAACAACCATGGAGACATCACACACCCCTACCGCAAACCTACATTCACTGAGAACCAATCACTTTCCTCTCTTCCTACACGTACACATGCCTTATATCCTCGATAAAAACTTTTCACTGCTTCTAACAACTTGCCTCCCACACCATATATTTATTCTTAGTACCCTGCACAGAGAATCTCTATCAACTCTATCATATGCCTTCTCCAGATCCATAAATGGTACATACAAATCCATTTGCTTTTCTAAGTATTTCTCACATACATTCTTCAAAGCAAACACCTGATCCACACATCCTATACCACCTCTGAAACCACATTGCTCTTCCCCAATCTGATGGTCTGTACATGCCTTCACCCTCTTAATCAATACCCTCCCATATAATTTACCAGGAATACTCAACAAACTTATACCTGTATATATATATATATACATATATATATATATATATATATATATATATATATATATATATATATATATATATATATATATATATATATATATATATATATATATATATATATATTTTTATACTTTGTCGCTGTCTCCCGCGTTTGCGAGGTAGCGCAAGGAAAAAGACGAAAGAAATGGCCCAACCCACCCCATACACATGTATATACATACGTCCACACACGCAAATATACATACCTACACAGCTTTCCATGGTTCAACCCAGACGCTTCACATGCCTTGATTCAATCCACTGACAGCACGTCAACCCCGGTGTACCACATCGCTCCAATTCACTCTACTCCTTGCCCTCCTTTCACCCTCCTGCATGTTCAGGCCCCGATCACACAAAATCTTTTTCACTCCATCTTTCCACCTCCAATTTGGTCTCCCTCTTCTCCTCGTTCCCTCCACCTCCGACACATATTTCCTCTTGGTCAATCTTTCCTCACTCATTCTCTCCATGTGACCAAACCATTTCAAAACACCCTCTTCTGCTCTCTCAACCACGCTCTTTTTATTTCCACACATCTCTCTTCCCCTTACGTTACTTACTCGATCAAACCACCTCACACCACACATTGTCCTCAAACATCTCATTTCCAGCACATCCATCCTCCTGCGCACAACTCTATCCATAGCCCACGCCTCGCAACCATACAACATTGTTGGAACCACTATTCCTTCAAAGATACCCATTTTTGCTTTCCGAGATAATGTTCTCGTCTTCCACACATTCTTCAAGGCCCCCAGAATTTTCGCCCCCTCCCCCACCCTATGACCCACTTCCGCTTCCATGGTTCCATCCGCTACCAGATCCACTCCCAGATATCTAAAACACTTCACTTCCTCCAGTTTTTCTCCATTCAAACTCACCTCCCAATTGACTTGACCCTCAACCCTACTGCACCTAATAACCTTGCTCTTATTCACATTTACTCTTAACTTTCTTCTTCCACACACTTTACCAAACTCAGTCACCAGCTTCTGCAGTTTCTCACATGAATCAGCCACCAGCGCTGTATCATCAGCGAACAACAACTGACTCACTTCCCAAGCTCTCTCATCCCCAACAGACTTCATACTTGCCCCTCTTTCCAAAACTCTTGCATTTACCTCCCTAACAACCCCATCCATAAACAAATTAAACAACCATGGAGACATCACACACCCCTGCCGCAAACCTACATTCACTGAGAACCAATCACTTTCCTCTCTTCCTACACGTACACATGCCTTACATCCTCGATAAAAACTTTTCACTGCTTCTAACAACTTTCCTCCCACACCATATATTCTTAATACCTTCCACAGAGCATCTCTATCAACTCTATCATATGCCTTCTCCAGATCCATAAATGCTACATACAAATCCATTTGCTTTTCTAAGTATTTCTCACATACATTCTTCAAAGCAAACACCTGATCCACACATCCTCTACCACTTCTGAAACCACACTGCTCTTCCCCAATCTGATGCTCTGTACCTGCCTTCACCCTCTCAATCAATACCCTCCCATATAATTTACCAGGAATACTCAACAAACTTATACCTCTGTAATTTGAGCACTCACTCTTATCCCCTTTGCCTTTGTACAATGGCACTATGCACGCATTCCGCCAATCATCAGGCACCTCACCATGAGTCATACATACATTAAATAACCTTACCAACCAGTCAACAATACAGTCACCCCCTTTTTTAATAAATTCCACTGCAATACCATCCAAACCTGCTGCCTTGCCGGCTTTCATCTTCCGCAAAGCTTTCACTACCTCTTCTCTGTTTACCAAATCATTTTCCCTAACCCTCTCACTTTGCACACCACCTCGACCAAAACACCCTATATCTGCCACTCTATCATCAAACACATTCAACAAACCTTCAAAATACTCACTCCATCTCCTTCTCACATCACCACTACTTGTTATCACCTCCCCATTTGCGCCCTTCACTGAAGTTCCCATTTGCTCCCTTGTCTTACGCACTTTATTTACCTCCTTCCAGAACATCTTTTTATTCTCCCTAAAATTTAATGATACTCTCTCACCCCAACTCTCATTTGCCCTTTTTTTCACCTCTTGCACCTTTCTCTTGACCTCCTGTCTCTTTCTTTTATACATCTCCCACTCAATTGCATTTTGTCCCTGCAAAAATCGTCCAAATGCCTCTCTCTTCTCTTTCACTAATACTCTTACTTCTTCATCCCACCACTCACTACCCTTTCTAATCAACCCACCTCCCACTCTTCTCATGCCACAAGCATCTTTTGCGCAATCCATCACTGATTCCCTAAATACATCCCATTCCTCCCCCACTCCCCTTGCTTCCATTGTTCTCACCTTTTTCCATTCTGTACTCAGTCTCTCCTGGTACTTCCTCACACAGGTCTCCTTCTCAAGCTCACTTACTCTCGCCACCCTCTTCACCCCAACATTCACTCTTCTTTTCTGAAAACCCATACAAATCTTCACCTTAGCCTCCGCAAGATAATGATCAGACATCCCTCCAGTTGCACCTCTCAGCACATTAAAATCCAAAAGTCTATCTTTCGCACGCCTGTCAATTAACACGTAATCCAATAACGCTCTCTGGCCATCTCTCCTACTTACATAAGTATACTTATGTATATCTCGCTTTTTAAACCAGGTATTCCCAATCATCAGTCCTTTTTCAGCACATAAATCTACAAGCTCTTCACCATTTCCATTTACAACACTGAACACCCCATGTATACCAATTATTCCCTCAACTGCCACATTACTCACCTTTGCATTCAAATCACCCATCACTATAACCCGGTCTCGTGCATCAAAACCACTAACACACTCATTCAGCTGCTCCCAAAACACTTGCCTCTCTTGATCTTTCTTCTCATGCCCAGGTGTATATGCACCAATAATCGCCCACCTCTCTCCATCAACTTTCAGTTTTACCCATATTAATCGAGAATTTACTTTCTTACACTCTATCACATACTCCCACAACTTCTGTTTCAGGAGTACTGCTACTCCTTCCCTTGCTCTTGTCCTCTCACTAACCCCTGACTTTAATCCCCAGACATTCCCAAACCACTCTTCCCCTTTACCCTTGAGCTTCGTTTCACTCAGAGCCAAAACATCCAGGTTCCTTTCCTCAAACATACTACCTATCTCTCCTTTTTTCACATCTTGGTTACATCCACACACATTTAGGCACCCCACTCTGAGCCTTCGAGGAGGATGAGCACTCCCCGCGTGACTCCTTCTTCTGTTTCCCATTTTAGAAAGTTAATACAAGGAGGGGAGGATTTCTGGCCCCCCGCTCCCGTCCCCTCTAGTCGCTTTCTACGACACGCAAAAAAAAAAAAAAAAAAAAAAATATATATATATATATATATATATATATATATATATATATATATATATATATATATATATATATATATATATATATATATATATATAAATATATATATATATATATATATATATATATATATTCATATATATATATTTATATACATATATATATATATGTTATGCTTAATCTGTTATGCTTAATCGCTCTTTCCCGCGTTAGCAAGGTAGCGCTAGGAAACAGATGAGGAATGACACATCCACTCATACACACACACACACACACACACACACACACACATATATATATATATATATATTTATATATATATATATATATATATATATATATATATATATATATATATATATATATATATATTTTTTTTTTTTTTTTTTGCTTTGTCGCTGTCTCCCGCGTTTGCGAGGTAGCGCAAGGAAACAGACGAAAGAAATGGCCCAACCCACCCCCATACACATGCCTTGATTCAATCCACTGACAGCACGTCAACCCCGGTATACCACATCGCTCCAATTCACTCTATTCTTTGCCCTCCTTTCACCCTCCTGCATGTTCAGGCCCCGATCACACAAAATCTTTTTCACTCCATCTTTCCACCTCCAATTTGGTCTCCCTCTTCTCCTCGTTCCCTCCGCCTCCGACACATATATCTTCTTGGTCAATCTTTCCTCACTCATTCTCTCCATGTGACCAAACCATTTCAAAACACCCTCTTCTGCTCTCTCAACCACACTCTTTTTATTTCCACACATCTCTCTTACCCTTACGTTACTTACTCGATCAAACCACCTCACACCACACATTGTCCTCAAACATCTCATTTCCAGCACATCCATCCTCCTGCGCACAACTCTATCCATAGTCCACGCCTCGCAACAATACAACATTGTTGGAACCACTATTCCTTCAAACATACCCATTTTTGCTTTCCGAGATAATGTTCTCGACTTCCACACATTCTTCAAGACTCCCAGAATTTTCGCTCCCTCCCCCACCCTATGATCCACTTCCGCTTCCATGGTTCCATCCGCTGCCAGATCCACTCTCAGATATCTAAAACACTTCACTTCCTCCAGTTTTTCTCCATTCAAACTCACCTCCCAATTGAATTGACCCTGAACCCTACTGTACCTAATAACCTTGCTCTTATTCACATTTACTCTTAACTTTCTTCTTTCACACACTTTACCAAACTCAGTCACCAGCTTCTGCAGTTTCTCACATGAATCAGCCACCAGCGCTGTATCATCAGCGAACAACAACTGACTCACTTCCCAAGCTCTCTCATCCCCAACAGACTTCATACTTGCCCCTCTTTCCAAAACTCTTGCATTCACCTCCCTAACAACCCCATCTTTAAACAAGTTAAACAACCATGGAGACATCACACACCCTTGCCGCAAACCTATATATATATATATATATATACATATATATATATATATATATATATATATATATATATATATATATATATATATATATATATATATATATATATATATATATATATATATATATATATATATATATATATATATATATATCAACTCTATGATATGCCCTCTCCAGATCCACAAATGCTACTTACAAATCCATTTGTTTTTCTAAGTATTTCTCACATACATTCTTCAAAGCAAACACCTGATCCACACATCCTCTACCACCTCCGAAACCACACTGCTCCTCCCCAATCTGATGCTCTGTACATGCCTTCACCCTCTCAATCAACACCCTCCCACACAACTTACCAGGAACACTCAACAAACTTATACCTCTGTATTTTGAGCACTCACTCTTATCCCCTTTCCCCCTGTACAATGGCACTATGCAAGCACTCCGCCAATCCTCAGGCACCTCACCATGAATCATTAATACTTGAAATAACCTTACCAACCAGTCAACAATACAGTCACCCCCTTTTTTTGATAAATTCCACTGCAATACCATCCAAACCTGCCACCCTACCGGCTTTCATCTTCCGCAAAGCCCCCACTACCTCTTCTCTATCCACCAAATCACCCTCCCTAACCCTCTCACTTTGCACACCACCTCGACCAAAACACCCTATATCTGCCACTCTATCATCAAACACATTCAACAAACCTTCAAAATACTTAGTCCACCTCCTTCTCACATCACCACTACTTGTTATCACCTCCCCATTAGCCCCCTTCACTGAAGTTCCCATTTGCTCCCTTGTCTTACGCACTTTATTTACCTCCTTCCAAAGCATCTTTTTATTCTCCCTGAAATTTAATGATACTCTCTCACCCCAACTCTCATTTGCCCTCTTTTTCACCTCTTGCACCTTTCTCTTGATCTCCTGCCTCATTCTTTTATATCTCTCCCACTCATTTGCATTTTTTCCTGCAAAGATCGTCCAAATGCCCCTCTCTTCTCTTTCACTCATAATCTTACTTCTTCATCCCACCACTCACTACCTTTTCTAATCAACCCACCTCCCACGCTTCTCATGCCACAAGCATCTTTTGCGCAATCCATATATATATATGTATATAGGGGGTGTCTAATTATGTGTGGATGGAACGAAGATAAGGAAAAAGGAGAGATAGGTGGTATGTTTGAGGAAAGGAACCAGGATGTTTTGGCTCTGAGTAAAACGAAGCTCAAGGGTAAAGGGGAAGAGTGGTTTATGAATGTCTTGGGAGTAAAGTCAGGGGTTAGTGAGTAGACAAGAGCAAGGCGAGGAGTAGCACTACTACTGAAACAGGAGTAGTGGGAGTATGTAATAGAGTGTATGAAAGTAAATTCTAGATTGATGTGGGTAAAACTGCAAGTTGATGAAGACAGATGGGTGATTATTGGTTCATATGCACCTGGGCATGAGAGGGAAGATCATGAGAAGCAAGTGTTTTGGGAGGAGCTGATTCAGTGTGTTAGTACTTTTGATGCACGAGGCCGGGTTATAGTGACGGGTGATTTGAATGCAAAGGTGAGTAATGTGGCAGTTGAGGGAATAATTGGTGTACATGGGGTTTTCAGTGTTGTAAATGGAAATGGTGAGGAGCTTGTAGATATATGTGCTGATAAAGAACTGGCGATTGGGAATACCTGGTCTAAAAAGAGAGATATACAAAAGTATACTTATGTAAGTAGGAGAGATGGCCAGAGAGCGTTATTGGATTAAGTGTTGATAGGCGGGCGAAAGAGAGACCTTTGGATGTTAATGTGCTGAGAGATGCAACTAGAGGGATGTCTGATCGTAATCTTGTGGAGGCGAAGGTGAAAATTTGTAGAGGTTTTCAGAAAAGAAGAGAGAATGTTAGGGTGAAGAGAGTGGTGAGAGTAAGTGAGCTTGGGAAGGAGATGTGTGTGAGGAAGTACCAGGAGGGACTGATTGCAGAACGGAAAAAGGTGAGAACAAAGGACGTAAACTGAGTGGGGTATGAATGTGATGTATTTAGGGAAGCAGTAATGACTTGCGCAAAAGATGCTTGTGGCATGAGAAGCGTGGGAGGTGGGTAGATTAGAAAGGGTAGTGAGTGGTGGGATGTAGGAGGAAGATTATTAGTGAAAGAGAAGAGAGAGGCATTTGGACGATTTTCGCAGAGAAATAATGCAAATGACTGGGAGATGTATAAAAGAAAGAGGCAGGAAGTCAAGAGATAGGTGCAAGAGGTGAAAGAGAGGGCAAATGAGAGTTGGGGTGAGAGAACTAAATTAAATTTCAGGGAGAATAAAGAGATATTTTGGAATGAGGTAAATAAAATGCGTAAGACAAGGGAACAAATGGGAACTTCAGTGAAGAGGGCTAATGGGGAGGTGATAACAAGTAGTGGTGATGTGAGAAAGGGATGGAGTGAGTACTTTGAAGGTTTGTTGAATGTGTTTGATGATAGAGTGGCAGATATAGGGTGTGTTGGTCGAGGTGGTGTGCAAAGTGAGAGGGTTAGAGAGAATGATTTGGCAAACAGAGAAGATGTAATACAAGCTTTGCGGAAGATGAAAGCCGGCAAGGCAGCGGGTTTGGATGGTATTGCAGTGGAATTTATTAAGGAAGGGGGTGACTGTATTGTTGACTGGTTGGTAAGGTTATTTAAAGTATGGTTGACTCATAGTGAGGTGCCTGAGGATTGGCGGAGTGCTTGCATAGTGCCATTGTACAGGGGGAAAGGGGATAAGAGTGAGTGCTCAAATTACAGAGGTATAAGTTTGTTGAGTGTTCCTGGTAAATTATATGGGAGGGTATTGATTGAGAGGGTGAAGGCATGTACAGAGCATCAGATTGGAAAAGAGCAGTGTGGTTTCAGAAGTTGTAGAGGATGTGTGGATCAGATGTTTGCTTTGAAGAATGTATGTGAAAAATACTTAGAAAAGCTAATGGATTTGTGTGTAGCACTTATGGATCTGGAGAAGGCATATGATAGAGTTGATAGAGATGCTCTGTGGAAGGTATGAAGAATATATGGTGTGGAGGCAAGTTGTTAGAAGCAGAGATGTCTCTCGATGTCATGTAATAATGCACCGAAACCACATCTCCCTTTCCCCATCCAGGCCCCACAGAACTTTCCATGGTTTACCCCAGACGCTTCACATGCTCTGGTTCAATCCTTTGACAGGAAGTCGACGCCGGTATACCACATCGTTCCAATTCACTCTATTCCTTGCACGCCTTTCACCCTCTTGCATGTTATGGCCCCGATCACTTAAAATCTTTTTCACTCCATCTTTCCACCTCCAATTTGGTCTCCCACTTCTCGTTCCCTCCACCTCCGACACATATATCCTCTAAGTCAATCTTTCCTCACTCATTATCTCCATGTGACCAAACCATTTCAAAACAGCCTCTTTTGCTCTCTCAACCACACCCTTTTTTTTGCCACACATCTCTCTTACCCTATTATTACTTACTCGACCAAACCACCTCACACCATATATTGTCCTCACGCATCTCGCAACCATATAACATTGTTGGAACCACTATTCCTTCAAACATACCCATTTTTGCTTTCCGAGATAATGTTCTCCACTTCCACACATTCTTCGACGCTCCTAGAACTTTCGCCCCCTTCCCGACCCTATGATTCACTTCCGCTTTCATGGTTCCATCCGCTGCCAAATCCACTCCCAGATATCTAAAACACTTCGCTTCCTCCAGTTTTTCTCCTTTCAAACCTACCTCCCAATTGACTTGTCCCTCAACCCTACTGTACCTAATAACTTGCTCTTATTCACATTTACTTTCAGCTTCCCTCTTTCACACACTTCACCAAACTCAGTCACCAGCTTTTGCAGTTTCTCACACGAATCAGCCACAAGCGCTGTATCATCAGCGAACAACAAATGAGTCACTTCCCAAGCTCTCTCATCCACAACAGACTTCATACTTGCCCCTCTTTCCAAAACTCTTCCATTCACCTTTCTAACAATCCCATCCATAAACAAATTAAACAACCATGTAGACATCACACACACCTGCCGCAAATCTACATTCACTGAGAACCAATCAATTTCCTCTCTTCCTACACGTACACATGCCATACATCCTCGATAAAATCCTTTCACTCCTTCTAACAACTTGCCTCCCACATCATATGTTCTTAATACCTTCCACAGAGCATCACTATCAACTCTATCATATGCCCTCTCCAGATCCATAAATGCTGCATACAAATCCATTTGCTTTTCTAAGTATTTCTCACATACATTCTTCAAAGCAAACACCTGATCCACACATTCTCTACCACCTCTGCAACCACACTACTCTTCCCCAATCTGATGCTCTGTACATGCCTTCACCCTCTCAATCAATAGCCTTTCATATAATTTCCCAGGAATACTAAACATACTTCTACCTCTCTAATTTGAGCACTTACTTTCATCCCCTTTGCCTTTGTACAATGGCACTATGCAAGCATTCCGCCAATCCTCAGACACCTCACCATGAGTCATACATACATTAAATAACCTTACCAAGCAGTCAACAATGCAGTCACCCCCTTTTTAATATATTTCAGTGCAATACCATCTAAACCCACTGCCTTGCCGGCTTTCATCTTCCGCAAAGCTTTTACTAACTCTTTTTATGTTTACCAAATCATTCTTCCTAACCCTCTCACTTTGCACACCACCTCGACCAAAACACCCTATATCTTCCACTCTATCATCAAACACATTCAACAAACCTTCAAAATACTCACTCCATCTCCTTCTCACATCACCACTACTTGTTATCACCTCCCCATTAGCCCCCTTCACTGAAGTTCCCACTTGTTCCCTTGTCTTACGCCTTTATTTAACTCCTTCCAAAACATCTTTTTATTCTCCCTAAAGTTTAATGATGCTCTCTCACCCCAACTCTCAATTGCTCTCTTTTTCACTTCTTGCACCTTTCTCTTGACCTCCTGCCTCTTTCATTTGTACATACCCCAGCCATTTGCAATATTTCCCTGCAAAAATCGTCCAAATGCCTCTCTCTTCACTTTTACTAATAATCTTACTTCTTCATCCCACCACTCACTTCTCGTTCTAATCTGCCCACCTCACACGCTTCTCATGCCACAAGCATCTTTTGCGCAAGCCGTCACTGCTTCCTTAAATACATCCCATTCGTTCCCCACTCCCCTTACGTCCTTTGTTCTTACCTTTTTCCATTCTGTACTCAGTCTCTCCTGGTACTTCCTCACACAAGTCTCCTTCCCAAGCTCAATTACTCTCACCACTTTTTTCACCTCAACATTTTCTCTTCTTTTCTGAAAACCTCTACAAATGTTCACCTTCGCCTCCACAAGATAATTATCAGACATCCCTCCAGTTGCACCTCTCAGCACATTAACATCCAAAAGTCTCTCTTTCGCGCGCCTGTCAATTAACACGTAATCCAGTAATGCTCTCTGGCCATCTCTCCTACTTACATACGTATACTTATGTATATCTCGCTTTTTAAACCAGGTATTCTCAATCACCAGTCCTTTTTCAGCACATAAATCTACAAGCTCTTCACTATTTCCAATTACAACACTGAACACCCCATGTACACCAATTATTTCCTCAACTGCCACATTACTCACCTTTGCATTCAAATCATCCATCACTATAACCCGGTCTCGTGCATCAAAACTACTAACACACTCGCTCAGCTGCTCCCAAAACACTTGCCTCTCATGATCTTTCTTTTCATGCCCAGGTGCATATGCACCAATAATTACCCATCTCTTTCCATCCTCTTTCAGTTTTACCCATACCAATCTTGAATTGACTTTCTTACACTGTATTACACACTCCAACCACTCCTGTGTCAGGAGTAGTGCTACTCCTTCCCTTGCTCTTATCCTCTCACTAACCCCAGACTTTACTACCAAGACATTCACAAACCACTCTTCCCCTTTACCCTTGAGCTTCGTTTCACTCAGAGCCAAAACATCCAGGTTTCTTTCCTCAAACATACTACCTATCTCTCCTATTTCTCATCTTGGTTACATCCACATACATTTAGGCACCCCAATCTGAGCCTTCGAGGAGGATGAGCACTCCTCGCGTGACTCCTTCTTCTGTTTCCACTTTTAGAAAGTTAAAATACAAGGAGGGGAGGGTTTCTAGCCCCCTGCTCCCGTCCCCTTCAGTCGCCTTCTACGACACGTGAGGAATGCGTGGGAAGTATTCTTTCTCCCCTATCCCCAGGGATATATATATATATATATATATATATATATATATATATATATATATATATATATATATATATATATATATATATATATATATATATATATATATATATATATGTATATATATATATATATATATATATATATATATATATATATAATTTTTTTTTTTTCTTTTTTTTTATACTTTGTCGCTGTCTCCCGCGTTTGCGAGGTAGCGCAAGGAAACAGACGAAAGAAATGGCCCCCCCCCATACACATGTACATACACACGTCCACACACGCAAATATACATACCTACACAGCTTTCCATGGTTTACCCCAGACGCTTCACATGCCTTGATTCAATCCACTGACAGCACGTCAACCCCTGTATACCACATCGCTCCAATTCACTCTATTCCTTGCCCTCCTTTCACCCTCCTGCATGTTCAGGCCCCGATCACACAAAATCTTTTTCACTCCATCTTTCCACCTCCAATTTGGTCTCCCTCTTCTCCTCGTTCCCTCCACCTCCGACACATATATCCTCTTGGTCAATCTTTCCTCACTCATTCTCTCCATGTGCCCAAACCATTTCAAAACACCCTCTTCTGCTCTCTCAACCACGCTCTTTTTATTTCCACACATCTCTCTTACCCTTACGTTACTTACTCGATCAAACCACCTCACACCACACATTTTCCTCAAACATCTCATTTCCAGCACATCCATCCTCCTGCGCACAACTCTATCCATAGCCCACGCCTCGCAACCATACAACATTGTTGGAACCACTATTCCTTCAAACATACCCATTTTTGCTTTCCGAAATAATGTTCTCGACTTCCACACATTTTTCAAGGCTCCCAAAATTTTCGCCCCCTCCCCCACCCTATGATCCACTTCCGCTTCCATGGTTCCATCCGCTGACAGATCCACTCCCAGATATCTAAAACACTTCACTTCCTCCAGTTTTTCTCCATTCAAACTCACCTCCCAATTGACTTGACCCTCACCCCTACTGTACCTAATAACCTTGCTCTTATTCACATTTACTCTTAACTTTCTTCTTCCACACACTTTACCAAACTCAGTCACCAGCTTCTGCAGTTTCTCACATGAGTCAGCCACCAGCGCTGTATCATCAGCGAACAACAACTGACTCACTTCCCAAGGTCTCTCATCCCCAACAGACTTCATACTTGCCCCTCTTTCCAAAACTCTTGCATTTACCTCCCTAACAACCCCATCCATAAACAAATTAAACAACCATGGAGACATCACACACCCCTGCCGCAAACCTACATCCACTGAGAACCAATCACTTTCCTCTCTTCCTACACGTACACATGCCTTACATCCTCGATAAAAACTTTTCACTGCTTCTAACAACTTGCCTCCCACACCATATATTCTTAATACCTTCCACAGAGCATCTCTATCAACTCTATCATATGCCTTCTCCAGATCCATAAATGTTACATACAAATCCATTTGCTTTTCTAAGTATTTCTCACATACATTCTTCAAAGCAAACACCTGATCCACACATCCTCTACCACTTCTGAAACCACACTGCTCTTCCCCAATCTGATGCTCTGTACATGCCTTCACCCTCTCAATCAATACCCTCCCATATAATTAACAGGAATACTCAACAAACTTATACCTCTGTAATTTGAGCACTCACTCTTATCCCCTTTGCCTTTGTACAATGGCACTATGCACGCATTCCGCCAATCCTCAGGCACCTCACCATGAGTCATACATACATTAAATAACCTTACCAACCAGTCAACAATACAGTCACCCCCTTTTTTAATAAATTCCACTGCAATACCATCCAAACCTGCTGCCTTGCCGGCTTTCATCTTCCGCAAAGCTTTTACTACCTCTTCTCTTTTTACCAAATCATTTTCCCTAACCCTCTCACTTTGCACACCACCTCGACCAAAACACCCTATATCTGCCACTCTGTCATCAGACACATTCAACAAACCTTCAAAATACTCATTCCATCTCCTTCTCACATCACCGCTACTTGTTATCACCTCCCCATTTACGCCCTTCACTGAAGTTCCCATTTGCTCCCTTGTCTTACGCACCCTATTTACCTCCTTCCAGAACATCTTTTTATTCTCCCTAAAATTTACTGATAGTCTCTCACCCCAACTCTCATTTGCCCTTTTTTTCACCTCTTGCACCTTTCTCTTGACCTCCTGTCTCTTTCTTTTATACTTCTCCCACTCAATTGCATTTTTTCCCTGCAAAAATCGTTCAAATGCCTCTCTCTTCTCTTTCACTAATACTCTTACTTCTTCATTCCACCACTCACTACCCTTTCTAACCAACCCATCTCCCACTCTTCTCATGCCACAAGCATCTTTTGCGCAATCCATCACTGATTCCCTAAATACATCCCATTCCTCCCCCACTCCCCTTACTTCCATTGTTCTCACCTTTTTCCATTCTGTACACAGTCTCTCCTGGTACTTCCCCACACAGGTCTCCTTCCCAAGCTCACTTACTCTCACCACCTTCTTCACCCCAACATTCACTCCTCTTTTTTGAAAACCCATACTAATCTTCACCTTAGCCTCCACAAGATAATGATCAGACATCCCTCCAGTTGCACCTCTCAGCACATTAACATCCAAAAGTCTCTCTTTCGCACGCCTGTCAATTAACACGTAATCCAATAACGCTCTCTGGCCATCTCTCCTACTTACATAAGTATACTTATGTATATCTCGCTTTTTAAACCAGGTATTCCCAATCATCAGTCCTTTTTCAGCACATAAATCTACAAGCTCTTCACCATTTCCATTTACAACATATATATATATATATATATATATATATATATATATATATATATATATATATATATATATATATATATATATATATATATATATATATATATATATATCTTTATTATTTTTTTATTTTCTATTATACTTTGTCGCCGTATCTCGCGTTGGCGAGGCTGCGCAAAGAAACAGACGAAAGAGTGGCCCAACCCACCCACATACACTAGTATACACATACACGTCTACACACGCACATATACATACCTATACATCTCAATGTATACATATATATACATATACAGACATATACATATATACACATGTACATAATTCATACTCTCTGTCCTTATTAATTTTCGTCGTCACCCTGCCACACATGAAATGAAAAAAAACCCTCCCCCCGCACGTGCGCCGGGTCGTGCTGGGAAAAGACAACAAAGGTCACATTCGACACTGTCATGTGTAATGCACCGAAACCACAGCTCCGTTTCCACATCCAGGCTCCACAAAAGTTTACATTGTTTACCCCAGACGCTTCACATGCCCTGGGTCAATCCATTGACAGCACGTAGACACCGGTATACCACATCGTGCCAATTCACTCTATTCCTTGCACTCGTTTCAATTTCCTGCATATTCAGACCCAGATCACTCAAAACCTTTTTCACTCCATCTTTCCACTTCCAATTTGGTCTCCCACTTCTCCTCGTTCCCTCCACCTCTGACACATATATCCTCTTTGTCAATCTCTCCTCACTCATTCTCTCCATGTGACCAAACCATTGCGGACACGTCACACCACATATTGTCCTCAAACATCTCATTTCCAGCACATCCACCCTATTCAGCACAACTCTATCTATAGCCCACGCCTCACAACCGTATAATACTGTTGGAACCACTATTCCTTCAAACATACGCATTTTTGCTTTCCAAGATAACGTTCTCGACTTCCACACATTTTTCAACGCTCCCATAACTTTTGCCCCCTCCCCCGCTGAATGATTCACTTCTGCTTCCATGGTTCCATCCGCTGCCAAATCCACTCCCAGATATCTGAAACACTTCATTTCCTCCAGTTTTTCTTTATTTAAACTTACCTCCCAATTGACTTGTCCCTCAACCCTACTGTACCTAATAACCTTGCTTATATTCACATTTACTCTCAGCTTTCTTCTTTCACACGCTTTAACAACCTCAGTCACCAGTTTCTGCAGTTTCTCACCCGAATCAGCCACCAGCGATGTTTCATCAGCAAAGAACAACTGACTCACTTCCCAAGCTCTCTCATCCACAGCAGACTGCATACTAACCCCTCTTTCCAAAAGTCTTTCATTCACCTCCCTAACAACCTCATCCTTAAAGAAATTAAACAACCATGGAGACATCACGCACCCCTGTCACAAACCTACATTCACTGAGAACCAATCACTTTCCTTTCTTCCTACACGTACACATGCCTTACATCCTCGACAAAAACTTTTCACTGTTTCTAACAACTTATCTCCCACACCATATATTCTTAACACCTTCCACAGAGCATCTCTATCAACTCTATCATATGCCTTCATATGCTACGTACAAATCCATTTCTTTTCTAAGTATTTCTCACATACATTCTTCAAAGCAAACACCTGATCCTCACATCCTCTACCACTTCTGAAACCACACTGCTCTTCCCCAATCTGATACTCTGTACATGCCTTTACCCTCTAATCAATACCTTCCTATATAGTTTCCCAGGAATATTCAACAAACTTATACCTCTGTAATTTGAGCACTCACTCTTATCCCCTGTGCCTTTGTACAATAGCACTATGCAAGCATTCCGCCAGTCGTCAGGCACCTCATTATGAGTCATACATACAATAAATAACCTTATCAGCCTCTCAACAATACAGTCATCCACTTTTTTAAAAAATTCCACTGCCATACCATCCAAACCCGCTGCCTTGCCGGCTTTCATCTTTCGCAAAGCTTTTACTACCTCTTCTCTGTTTAGCAAATCATTCTCCTTAACCCTCTCGCTATGCACACCACCTCGACCAAAACACCCTATATCTGCCACTCTATCATCAAACACATTTAACAAACCTTCAAAACACTCACATTATCTCCTCATATCACCACTCCTTGTCATCACCTTCCAATTAGCCCCCTTCATTGCTGTTCCCATTTGCTGCCTTATCTTACGCACTGTATTTACCTCCGTGCAAAACATGTTTTTATTCTCCCTAAAATTCAATGATACTCTCTCACTCTAACTCTCATTTGCCCTCTTTTTCGCTTCCTGCACCTTTCTCTTGACCTCCTGCCTCATTGTCTTATACATCTCCCAGTCTTTTGCATTATGTCCCTGCAAAAATCGTGGAAATGCCTCTCTCTTCTTTTCTCTTTCACTAATAATCTGATATATATATATATATATATATGGTGATTATTGGTGCATATGCACCTGGGCATGAGAAGAAAGATCATGAGAGGCAAGTGTTTTGGGAGCAGCTGAATGAGTGTGTTAGTGGTTTTGATGCACAAGACCGGGTTATAGTGATGGGTGATTTGAATGCAAAGGTGAGTAATGTGGCAGTTGAGGGAATAATTGGTATACATGGGGTGTTCAGTGTTGTAAATGGAAATGGTGAAGAGCTTGTAGATTTATGTGCTGAAAAAGGACTGATGATTGGGAATACCTGGTTTAAAAAGCGAGATATACATAAGTATACTTATGTAAGTAGGAGAGATGGCCAGAGAGCGTTATTGGATTACGTGTTAATTGACAGGCGTGCGAAAGAGAGACTTTTGGATGTTAATGTGCTGAGAGGTGCAACTGGAGGGATGTCTGATCATTATCTTGTGGAGGCTAAGGTGAAGATTTGTATGGGTTTTCAGAAAAGAAGAGTGAATGTTGGGGTGAAGAGGGTGGTGAGAGTAAGTGAGCTTGGGAAGGAGACCTATGTGAGGAAGTACCAGGAGAGACTGAGTACAGAATGGAAAAAGGTGAGAACAATGGAAGTAAGGGGAGTGGGGGAGGAATGGGATGTATTTAGGGAATCAGTGATGGATTGCGCAAAAGATGCTTGTGGCATGAGAAGAGTGGGAGGTGGGTTGGTTAGAAAGGGTAGTGAGTGGTGGGATGAAGAAGTAAGAGTATTAGTGAAAGAGAAGAGAGAGGCATTTGGACGATTTTTGCAGGGAAAAAATGCAATTGAGTGGGAGATGTATAAAAGAAAGAGACAGGAGGTCAAGAGAAAGGTGCAAGAGGTGAAAAAAAGGGCAAATGAGAGTTGGGGTGAGAGAGTATCATTAAATTTTAGGGAGAATAAAAAGATGTTCTGGAAGGAGGTAAATAAAGTGCGTAAGACAAGGGAGCAAATGGGAACTTCAGTGAAGGGCGCAAATGGGGAGGTGATAACAAGTAGTGGTGATGTGAGAAGGAGATGGAGTGAGTATTTTGAAGGTTTGTTGAATGTGTTTGATGATAGAGTGGCAGATATAGGGTGTTTTGGTCGAGGTGGTGTGCAAAGTGAGAGGGTTAGGGAAAATGATTTGGTAAAAAGAGAAGAGGTAGTAAAAGCTTTGCGGAAGATGAAAGCCGGCAAGGCAGCAGGTTTGGATGGTATGGCAGTGGAATTTATTAAAAAAGGGGGTGACTGTATTGTTGACTGGTTGGTAAGGTTATTTAATGTATGTATGACTCATGGTGAGGTGCCTGAGGATTGGCGGAATGCGTGCATAGTGCCATTGTACAAAGGCAAAGGGGATAAGAGTGAGTGCTCAAATTACAGAGGTATAAGTTTGTTGAGTATTCCTGGTAAATTATATGGGAGGGTACTGATTGAGAGGGTGAAGGCATGTACAGAGCATCAGATTGGGGAAGAGCAGTGTGGTTTCAGAAGTGGTAGAGGATGTGTAGATCAGGTGTTTGCTTTGAAGAATGTATGTGAGAAATACTTACAAAAGCAAATGGATTTGTATGTAGCTTTATGGATCTGGAGAAGGCATATGATAGAGTTGATAGAGATGCTCTGTGGAAGGTATTAAGAATATATGGTGTGGGAGGAAAGTTGTTAGAAGCAGTGAAAAGTTTTTATCGAGGATGTAAGGCATGTGTACGTGTAGGAAGAGAGGAAAGTGATTGCTTCTCAGTGAATGTAGGTTTGCGGCAGGGGTGTGTGATGTCTCCATGGTTGTTTGATTTGTTTATGGATGGGGTTGTTAGGGAGGTAAATGCAAGAGTTTTGGAAAGAGGGGCAAGTATGAAGTCAGTTGGGGATGAGAGAGCTTGGGAAGTGAGTCAGTTGTTGTTCGCTGATGATACAGCGCTGGTGGCTGATTCATGTGAGAAACTGCAGAAGCTGGTGACTGAGTTTGGTAAAGTGTGTGGAAGAAGAAAGTTAAGAGTAAATGTGAATAAGAGCAAGGTTATTTGGTACAGTAGGGTTGAGGTTCAAGTCAATTGGGAGGTGAGTTTGAATGGAGAAAAACTGGAGGAAGTGAAGTGTTTTAGATATCTGGGAGTAGATCTGGCAGCGGATGGAACCATGGAAGCGGAAGTGGATCATAGGATGGGGGAGGGGGCGAAAATTCTGGGGGCCTTGAAGAATGTGTGGAAGTCGAGAACATTATTTCGGAAAGCAAAAATGGGTATGTTTGAAGGAATAGTGGTTCCAACAATGTTGTATGGTTGCGAGGCGTGGGCTATGGATAGAGTTGTGCGCAGGAGGATGGATGTGCTGGAAATGAGATGTTTGAGGACAATGTGTGGTGTGAGGTGGTTTGATCGAGTGAATAACGTAAGGGTAAGAGAGATATGTGGAAATTAAAAGAGCGTGTTTGAGGGAGCAGAAGAGGGTGTTTTGAAGTGGTTTGGGCACATGGAGAGAATGAGTGAGGAAAGATTGACCAAGAGGATATATGTGTCGGAGGTGGAGGGAACGAGGAGAAGAGGGAGACCAAATTGGAGGTGGAAAGATGGAGTGAAAAAGATTTTGTGTGATCGGTGCCTGAACATGCAGGAGGGTGAAAGGAGGGCAAGGAATAGAGCGATTGGAGCGATGTGGTATACCGGGGTTGACGTGCTATCAGTGGATTGAATCAAGGCATGTGAAGCGTCTGGGGTAAACCATGGAAAGCTGTGTAGGTATGTATATTTGCGTGTGTGGACGTATGTATATACATGTGTATGGGGGGGGGGGCCATTTCTTTCGTCTGTTTCCTTGCGCTACCTCGCAAACGCGGGAGACAGCGACAAAGTATAATAAAAAAAATATAATAAAATAATATATATATATATATATATATATATATATATATATATATATATATATATATATATATATATATATATATATATATATATATATATATATATATATATATATATACATATATATATATGGTTCTCAGTGAATGTAGGTTTGCGGCAGGGGTGTGTGTCTCCATGGTTGTTTAATTTGTTTATGGATGGGGTTGTTAGAGAGGTGAATGCAGGAGTTTTGGAAAGAGGGGCAGGTATGCAGTCTGTTGTGGATGAGAGAACTTGGGAAGTGAGTCAGTTGTTATTCGCTGTTGATAAAGCGCTGGTGGCTGATTCATGTGAGAAACTGCAGAAGCTGGTGACTGAGTTTGTTAATGTGTGTGAAAGAAGAAAGTTAAGAGTAAATGTAAATAAGAACAAGGTTATTAGGTACGGTAGGGTTGAGGGTCAAGTAAATTGGGAGGTAAGTTTGAATGGAGAAAAACTAGAGGAAGTAAAGTGTTTTAGATATCTGGAAGTGGATCTGGCAGCGGATGGAACCATGGAAGCGGAAGTGAATCATAGGGTGGGGGAGGGGGCGAAAATTCTGGGAGCCTTGAAGAATGTTTGGAAGTCGAGAACATTATCTCGGAAAGCAAAAATGGGTATGTTTGAAGGAATAGTGGTTCCAACAATGTTGTATGGTTGCGAGGCGTGGGCTATGGATAAAGTTGTGCGCAGCAGGGTGGATGTGCTGGAAATGAGATGTTTGAGGACAATATGTGGTGTGAGGTGGTTTGATCGAGTAAGTAATGTAAGCGTAAGAGAGATGTGTGGAAATAAAAAGAGTGTGGTTGAGAGAGCAGAAGAGGGTGTTTTGAAATGGTTTGGTCACATGGCGAGAATGAGTGAGGAAAGATTGACGAAGAGGATATATGTGTCAGAGGTGGAAGGAACGAGGAGAAGTGGTAGACCAAATTGGAGGTGGAAGGATGGAGTGAAAAAGATTTTGAGTGATCGGGGCCTGAACATGCAGGAGGGTGAAAGGCGTGCAAGGAATAGAGCGAATTGGAACGATGTGGTATACCGCGGTCGACGTGCTGTCAATGGATTGAACCAGGGCATGTAAAGCGTCTGGGGTAAACCATGGAAAGTTGTGTGGGGCCTGGATGTGGAAAGGGAACTGTGGTTTCGGTGCATTATTACATGACAGCTAGAGACTGAGTGTGAACGAATGGGGCCTTTGGTGTCTTTTCCTAACGCTACCCCGCACACATGAGGGGGGAGGGGGATGTTATTCCATGTGTGGCGAGGTGGCGATGGGAACAAATAAAGGCAGTCAGTATGAATTATGTACATGTGTATATATGTATATGTGTGTTTGTGTATATATATGTGTACATTGAGATGTATAGGTATGTATATTTGCGTGTGTGGACGTGTATGTATATGCATGTGTATGTGGGCGGGTTGTGCCATTCTTTCGTCTGTTTCCTTGCGCTACCTCGCTAACGCGGGAGACAGCGACAAAGCAAAATAAATAAATAAATATATATATATATATATATATATATATATATATATATATATATATATATATATATATATATAAATATATTTTTTTTTTTTTTTCTTTTTTTTTGCTTTGTCGCGTTTGCGAGGTAACGCAAGGAAACAGACGAAAGAAATGGCCCAACCCATCCCCATACACATGTATATACATACGTCCACGCACGCAAATATACATACCTACACAGCTTTCCATGGTTTACCCCAGACGCTTCACGTACCCTGATTCAATCCACTGACAGCACGTCAACCCCGGTATACCACATCGATCCAATTCACTCTATTCCTTGCCCTCCTTTCACCCTCCTGCATGTTCAGGCCCCGATCACACAAAATCTTTTTCACTCCATCTTTCCACCTCCAATTTGGTCTCCCACTTCTCGTTCCCTCCACCTCCGACACATATATCCTCTTTGTCAATCTTTCCTCACTCATTCTCTCCATGTGACCAAACCATTTCAAAACACCCTCTTCTGCTCTCTCAACCACGCTCTTTTTATTTCCACACATCTCTCTTACCCTTACGTTACTTACTCGATCAAACCACCTCACACCACATATTGTCCTTAAACATCTCATTTCCAGCACATCCATCCTCCTGCGCACAACTCTATCCATAGCCCACGCCTCGCAACCATACAACATTGTTGGAACCACTATTCCTTCAAACATACCCAACTTTGCTTTCCGAGATAATGTTCTCGACTTCCACATATTCTTCAAGGCTCCCAGGATTTTCGCCCCCTCCCCCACCCTATGATCCACTTCCGCTTCCATGGTTCCATCCGCTGCCAGATCCACTCCCAGATATCTAAAACACTTCACTTCCTCCAGTTTTTCTCCATTCAAACTTACCTCCCATTTGACTTGACCCTCAACCCTACTGTACCTAATTACCTTGCTCTTATTCACATTTACTCTTAACTTTCTTCTTTCACACACTTTACCAAACTCAGTCACCAGCTTCTGCAGTTTCTCACATGAATCAGCCACCAGCGCTGTATCATCAGCGAACAACAACTGACTCACTTCCCAAGGTCTCTCATCCGCAACAGACTTCATACTTGCCCCTCTTTCCAAAACTCTTGCATTCACCTCCCTAACAACGCCAACCATAAACAAATTAAACAACCATGGAGACATCACACACCCCTGCCGCAAACCTATATTCACTGAGAACCAATCACTTTCCTCTCTTCCTACACGTACACATGCCTTACATCCTCGATAAAAACTTTTCAGTGCTTCTAACAACTTGCCTCCCACACCATATATTCTTAATACCTTCCACAGAGCATCTCTATCAACTCTATCATATGCCTTCTCCAGATCCATAAATGCGACATAGAAATCCATTTTCTTTTCTAAGTATTTCTTACATACATTCTTCAAAGCAAACACCTGATCCACACATCCTCTACCACTTCTGAAACCACACTGCTCTTCCCCAATCTATATATATATATGAGGAAACAGTGATCGCTGTGGCACACCACTTGTCACGTCTAACTTGTCTTATTTTTGGCTATTAACCAGTACTCTGCTTACTGTTTCAGCCAGTTTCCCAAACCCCCGAAGTACAACTTAGATTTTGCTTGTAAAATTTGATGCGGAAATTTTTAGAATGTTTATTGGAAATCTAGATAAATGTTATCAACTACACCACTTTCATAATCATACATCTTGGTCACATGGTGAAAGAAATTAAGCAGATTTATTAGATATCCTGGAGACGATGTTCTCCATAAGTTTTACATGTACAGGAATTTAGCTATTCGGTTGATAAAGTCTGGGGAATGATTACTAACTTTTCTTTAATGTCGATGTTCTATTGGCAAATATCCTAATCCTCTGGACCGTTGCTGTAGCAAATGATTTATTCATATTGGCAGATAAGGAATAGAATAATCTTATCTTTCGCTTTGTCATTGTCTTCATACAGAACTCATCAGAGTCTGCCGTTTTACTTACATTTATTCCATGTGTTGCTGAGAGTATATCTCCAACTCTTCTGTCAATAAGTTGCAGAAAATTTTCCTCTCTCAGTACTGGGACTGATCTGGGACTGATCTGGGACTGATCTGGGACTGATCTGGTACATGATTTGGGTCTTCACTAGAACTCCAATGCAAAAAGAAAAGAAAGAAAAAGAATTCTTTAAGGCCTCGTAAATGGCTTCGTTTTGTTCAACCAATTCATCGTTTTCCGTAATTAATGGACCAATTGACTAGATAATGGCGGTTCTCCTTCTTAACATAATCACCAAACTTCTTCAGGTTTCCTTTTTGTACTATCAGCAATATACACCTCATACTGATGTTTACTTTCACGTTTAAATCTCTGTTTTTGAATTCTCTCTTTTCCTTTTCATCTTCCTTCCTATAAACTTTCCTCCACTAATTCTTTCACGTGAGGTGGTCTCTGACTTGAGCCTATTTTGGCCGTCATTACAATAATTATTATGATTATAATAGAATTAATAACAATGACTCATGATAAAGCCAGTAGTTGAAAATGCTCAGGACGTTATTAACAACATTTGAAAGAAAGAATGATAAACAAAATCAAATTGTTAAGGATTAATCAAGATATAACTGAGCTTACGAGATCCCGGACGGTGTTGTCTGCAGCCATCACAGCTGTAAAGGCGTGATTCCATCGGGCCAACACAAGGCCACATGCAGCATGCGACCTGCCAGGCCAGCAACACATATGTTGAATGTGGCTTTCAACGAAGAGACATGTTGCCTTCGACACAAGGCCACATTGTTGCTTCATGTAGCATGTTGGTGTATGAGGTAATGTTTATGGTAATCGCCACAAAACCATTTCCACCGATTGTAACAAAACTGAGCCAGTTGTCGAGATGTTCCTGGTGACGATATCTGCTGCTAGTGGTGGCGGAGCTGCTGGTGCTGGTGCTACTGCTGCTGGAGCTGCTGCTAGTGGTGCTGCTGGTGCTGCTGGTGCTGCCGGAGCTGGTGCTGGTGGTGCTGGTGCTCCTGGAACTGGTGGTGCTGGTACTGGTGCTGCTGGTGCTGGTGCTGCTGGTGATGTTGGAGCTGCTGGTGCTACTGGTATTGGTGCTGGTGCTGGTGCTGTTGGTGCTGGTTCTGGTGCTACTGCTGCTGGTGCTTCTGGTGCTGGTGCTGGTGCTGCTGGTGATGTTGGAGCTGCTGGTGCTGTTGGTGGTGGTGGTGGAGGTGCAGTTGATGCTGGTGTTGGTGCTACTGCTGCTGGTGATGGTGGAGCTGCTGGTACTGGTGCTACTGCTGCTGGAGCAGCTGGTGCTGCCGGAGCCGCTCCTAGTGGTGCTGGTGCAGGTGCTGCTGGTGCTTTTGGAGCTGCTGGTGCTGCCGGTGCCGGTGCTGGTGCTTCTGTTGCTGGTGCTGGTGCTGTTTGTGCTGGTGCTGGTGCTACTGATGCTGGTGCTGCTGATACTGGTGCTGGTACTGGTGATGGTGCTGCTACTGCTGGTGCTGGTGCTGGTGCTGCTGATGCTGGTGCTACTGGTGCTGGTGCTGGTGCTTCTGTTGCTGGTGCTGGTGCTGTTTGTGCTGGTGCTGGTGCTACTGCTGCTGGTGCTGCTGATACTGGTGCTGGTACTGGTGATGGTGCTGGTAATGCTGGTGCTGGTGCTGGTGCTGCTGGTGCTGGTGCTGGTGCTTGGCGTTGTTGGTGGTGGTGGTGGTGGTGGTGGTGCTGGTGCTGGTGCTGTTGGTGCTGTTGGTGCTGCTGGAGCTGCTGACGCTACTGGAGCTGCTTCTGGTGCTGCTGGTGCTGGTGCTGGTGCTGCTGGTGATGTTGGAATTGCTGGTGCTACTGGTATTGGTGCTGGTGCTGGTGCTGTTGGTGCTGGTTCTGGTGCTACTGCTGCTGGGGCTTCTGGTGCTGGTGCTGGTGCTTCTGGTGATGGTGCTGGTGCTCTTGGTGCTGCTGGAGCTGCTGATGCTGGTGGTGCTGGTGTTGGTGCTCCTGGTGATGTTGGAGCTGCTGGTAGTGCTGGTGGTGGTGCTGGTGGTGGTGGCACTGGTGCTCCTGGTGATGTTGGAGCTGCTGGTAGTGCTGGTGGTGGTGCTGGTGGTGGTGGTACTGGTGCTCCTGGTGATGTTGGAGCTGCTGGTGGTGCTGGTGGTGGTGCTGGTGGTGCTGGTACTGGTGCTGATGTTGTTGGTGCTGGTGCTGGTGCTACTGCTGCTGGTGCTGCTGATACTGGTGCTGGTGATGGTTCTGGTGCTGCTACAGCTGCTGCTGGTGTTGGTGCTGGTGCTGCTGATGCTGGTGCTGCTGGTACTGGTGTTGGTGCTGGCGCTGGCGCTGGCGCTGTTGGTGGTGGTGGTAGTAGTGCTGGTGCTGGTACTGTTGGTGCTGCAGGAGCTGCTGACGCTACTGGAGCTGCTTCTGGTGCTGCTGGTGCTGGTACTGCTAATGTTGGAATTGCTGGTGTTTGTGGTGTTGGTACTGGTGCTGGTGCTGGTGCTGTTGGTGCTGGTGCTGGCGCTGGCGCTGTTGGTGGAGGTGGTGGCGGTGCTGGTGCTGGTGCTGTTGGTGCTGCAGGAGCTGCTGACGCTACTGGAGCTGCTTCTGGTGCTACTGGTGCTGCTGCTGGTACTGCTGGTGATGTTGGAATTGCTGGTGTTTGTGGTGCTGGTGCTGGTGCTGTTGGTGCTGGTGCTGGTGCTACTGCTGCTGGTGCTTCTGGTGCTGGTGTTGGTGCTGGTGTGTGGTGCTGCAGGAGCTGCTGACGCTCCTGGAGCTGCTTCTGGCGCTGCTGGTGATGTTGGAATTGCTGGTGTTTGTGGTGTTGGTGCTGGTGCTGGTGCTGTTGGTGCTGGTGCTGGTGCTGGCGATGTTGTTGTTGTTGTTGGTGGTGGCGGTGCTGGTGCTGGTGCTGTTGGTGCTGCAGGAGCTGCTGACGCTACTGGAGCTGCTTCTGGTGCTACTGGTGCTGCTGCTGGTACTGCTGGTGATGTTGGAATTGCTGGTGTTTGTGGTGCTGGTGCTGGTGCTGTTGGTGCTGGTGCTGGTGCTACTGCTGCTGGTGCCTCTGGTGCTGGTGTTGGTGCTGGTGCTTCTGGTGCTGGTGCTGGTGCATCTGGTGCTGGTGCTGGTGCTCTTGGTGCTGCTGGAGCTGCTGATGCTGGTGGTGCTTGTGCTGGTGCTCCTGGTGATGTTGGAGCTGCTGGTGGAGCAGTTGGTGCTGGTGGTGGTGCTGTTACTGGTGCTGATGCTGTTGGTGCTGGTGCTGGTGCTACTACTGCTTGTGCTGGTGGTGGTGGTGCTGTTGGTGCTTGTGCTGGTGCTGGTGCTGGTGCTGGTGCTGTTGCTTGTGCTGGTGCTGGTGCTGCTGTTGGTGCTTGTGCTGGTGCTGGTGCTGGTGGTGGTGCTGTTGCTGGTGCTGGTAATGGTGCTGTTGATGGTGCTTGTGCTGGTGCTGGTGCTGCTGGTGCTGCTGGTGCTGGTGCTGTTGGTGCTGGTGCTGGTGCTGCTGGTGCTGGTGCTGCTATTGCTGGTGCTGGTGCTGGTGTTGTTGGTGCTGGTGGTGGTGCTGGTGGTGGTGCTGGTGTTGCTGGTACTGGTGCTGATGTTGTTGGTGCTGGTGCTACTGCTGCTGGTGCTGCTGTGCTGGTGCTGTTGGTGCTGGTGATGGTGCTGGTGCTGCTGCTACTGCTAATGGTGCTGGTGCTGGTACTACTGCTGCTGGTGCTGCTGATGCTGGTGATGGTGCTGTTGGTGCTGCTGGCGCTGCTGGAGCTGCTGGTGGTGGTGGTGGTTGTGGTACTGGTGCTGATGATGCTGATGCTGTTGCTGGTGCTGCTGGTGCTGCTGGCGCTGGTGATGTTGCTCGTGTTGGTGCTGCTGGTGCTGCTGGTGGTGCTGGTGTGCTGGTGCTGGCGATGTTGTTGTTGTTGGTGGTGGTGGCGGTGCTGGTGCTGGTGCTGTTGGTGCTGCAGGAGCTGCTGACGCTACTGGAGCTGCTTCTGGTGCTACTGGTGCTGCTGCTGGTACTGCTGGTGATGTTGGAATTGCTGGTGTTTGTGGTGCTGGTGCTGGTGCTGTTGGTGCTGGTGTGGTGCTACTGCTGCTGGTGCTTGGTGCTGGTGTTGTGCTGGTGTGTGGTGCTGCAGGAGCTGCTGACGCTCCTGGAGTGCTTCTGGCGCTGCTGGTGATGTGGAATTGCTGCTGTTGGTGCTGCTGGTGCTGTTGCTGGTGCTGTTGGTGCTGCTGTGCTGGTGATGTGCTGAGTGCTGCGCGCTTTGTGGTGCTGGTGCTGTTGGTGGCTGGTGGTGCTGATGCTGCTGGAGCTGTCTGATGCTGGTGTTGGTGTCTGGTGCTGTGGTGTGCTGGATCTGCTGGTGCTGTTGCTGGTGCTGGTGGTGCTAGGATGTGCTGCTGGTGTGGCAGTGCTCTGTGCTGGTACTTGGTGCTGGTGCTGTTGTTTTGTGCTGGTGCTGGTATCGGTGCTGGTGCTGTTGGTGCTGCGGAGTGCTGCTGTGCTGAGTGCTGGTGCTCTGATACTGGTGAGCTGCTGTGTGGTGGTGCTGGTGTGGAGTCGCTGGTGGCTGGTGCTGGTGCTGTTGGTGTGGTGCTGCTCTGTGCCGTGCTAGGTGCTGGTGCTGGGTGCTGGTGCTGTGCTGTTGCTGGTGCTGGTGCTGGTGCTGGTGCTGCTCTGCTGCTGGTGCTGGTGCTGTTGTGCTGCTGGTTTGCTGATTGCTGCTGGTGCTGGTGCTGTGTGTGTCTGGTAGCTGCTGTGGTGGTTGTGGTGCTGGTGCTGGAGGTGCTGGTGCAGTGCTGTTAGTGCTGGTGCTGGTACTGTTGGTGCTGCAGGAGCTGCTGACGCTACTGGAGCTGCTTCTGGTGCTGCTGGTGCTGGTACTGCTAATGTTGGAATTGCTGGTGTTTGTGGTGTTGGTACTGGTGCTGGTGCTGGTGCTGTTGGTGCTGGTGCTGGCGCTGGCGCTGTTGGTGGAGGTGGTGGCGGTGCTGGTGCTGGTGCTGTTGGTGCTGCAGGAGCTGCTGACGCTACTGGAGCTGCTTCTGGTGCTACTGGTGCTGCTGCTGGTACTGCTGGTGATGTTGGAATTGCTGGTGTTTGTGGTGCTGGTGCTGGTGCTGTTGGTGCTGGTGCTGGTGCTACTGCTGCTGGTGCTTCTGGTGCTGGTGTTGGTGCTGGTGTGTGGTGCTGCAGGAGCTGTGACGCTCCTGGAGCTGCTTCTGGCGCTGCTGGTGATGTTGGAATTGCTGGTGTTTGTGGTGTTGGTGCTGGTGCTGGTGCTGTTGGTGCTGGTGCTGGTGCTGGCGATGTTGTTGTTGTTGTTGGTGGTGGGCCGGTGCTGGTGCTGGTGCTGTTGGTGCTGCAGGAGCTGCTGACGCTACTGGAGCTGCTTCTGGTGCTACTGGTGCTGCTGCTGGTACTGCTGGTGATGTTGGAATTGCTGGTGTTTGTGGTGCTGGTGCTGGTGCTGTTGGTGCTGGTGCTGGTGCTACTGCTGCTGGTGCCTCTGGTGCTGGTGTTGGAGCTGGTGCTTCTGGTGCTGGTGCTGGTGCATCTGGTGCTGGTGCTGGTGCTCTTGGTGCTGCTGGAGCTGCTGATGCTGGTGGTGCTTGTGCTGGTGCTCCTGGTGATGTTGGAGCTGCTGGTGGAGCAGTTGGTGCTGGTGGTGGTGCTGTTACTGGTGCTGATGCTGTTGGTGCTGGTGCTGGTGCTACTACTGCTTGTGCTGGTGGTGGTGTGCTGTTGGTGCTTGTGCTGGTGCTGGTGCTGGTGCTGGTGCTGTTGCTTGTGCTGGTGCTGGTGCTGCTGTTGTGCTTGTGCTGGTGCTGGTGCTGGTGGTGGTTCTGTTGCTGGTGCTGGTAATGGTGCCTGTTGATGGTGCTTGTGCTGGTGCTGGTGCTGCTGGTGCCTGCTGGTGCTGGTGCTGTTGGTGCTGGTGCTGTTGCTGCTGGTGCTGGTGCTGCTATTGCTGGTGCTGGTGCTGGTGTTGTTGGTGCTGGTGGTGGTGCTGGTGGTGGTGCTGGTGTTGCTGGTACTGGTGCTGATGTTGTTGGTGCTGGTGCTACTGCTGCTGGTGCTGCTGTGCTGGTGCTGTTGGTGCTGGTGATGGTGCTGGTGCTGCTGCTACTGCTAATGGTGCTGGTGCTGGTACTACTGCTGCTGGTGCTGCTGATGCTGGTGATGGTGCTGTTGGTGCTGCTGGCGCTGCTGGAGCTGCTGGTGGTGGTGGTGGTTGTGGTACTGGTGCTGATGATGCTGATGCTGTTGCTGGTGCTGCTGGTGCTGCTGGCGCTGGTGATGTTGCTCGTGTTGGTGCTGCTGGTGCTGCTGGTGGTGCTGGTGTGCTGGTGCTGGCGATGTTGTTGTTGTTGGTGGTGGTGGCGGTGCTGGTGCTGGTGCTGTTGGTGCTGCAGGAGCTGCTGACGCTACTGGAGCTGCTTCTGGTGCTACTGGTGCTGCTGCTGGTACTGCTGGTGATGTTGGAATTGCTGGTGTTTGTGGTGCTGGTGCTGGTGCTGTTGGTGCTGGTGCTGGTGCTACTGCTGCTGGTGCTTCTGGTGCTGGTGTTGGTGCTGGTGTGTGGTGCTGCAGGAGCTGCTGACGCTCCTGGAGCTGCTTCTGGCGCTGCTGGTGATGTTGGAATTGCTGGTGTTTGTGGTGTTGGTGCTGGTGCTGGTGCTGTTGGTGCTGGTGCTGGTGCTGGCGATGTTGTTGTTGTTGTTGGTGGTGGCGGTGCTGGTGCTGGTGCTGTTGGTGCTGCAGGAGCTGCTGACGCTACTGGAGCTGCTTCTGGTGCTACTGGTGCTGCTGCTGGTACTGCTGGTGATGTTGGAATTGCTGGTGTTTGTGGTGCTGGTGCTGGTGCTGTTGGTGCTGGTGCTGGTGCTACTGCTGCTGGTGCCTCTGGTGCTGGTGTTGGTGCTGGTGCTTCTGGTGCTGGTGCTGGTGCTTCTGGTGCTGGTGCTGGTGCTCTTGGTGCTGCTGGAGCTGCTGATGCTGGTGGTGCTTGTGCTGGTGCTCCTGGTGATGTTGGAGCTGCTGGTGGAGCAGTTGGTGCTGGTGGTGGTGCTGTTACTGGTGCTGATGCTGTTGGTGCTGGTGCTGGTGCTACTACTGCTTGTGCTGGTGGTGGTGGTGCTGGTGGTGGTGGTGCTGTTGGTGCTTGTGCTGGTGCTGGTGCTGGTGCTGGTGCTGTTGCTTGTGCTGGTGCTGGTGCTGCTGTTGGTGCTTGTGCTGGTGCTGGTGCTGGTGGTGGTGCTGTTGCTGGTGCTGGTAATGGTGCTGTTGATGGTGCTTGTGCTGGTGCTGGTGCTGCTGGTGCTGCTGGTGCTGGTGCTGTTGGTGCTGGTGCTGGTGCTGCTGGTGCTGGTGCTGCTATTGCTGGTGCTGGTGCTGGTGTTGTTGGTGCTGGTGGTGGTGCTGGTGTTGCTGGTACTGGTGCTGATGTTGTTGGTGCTGGTGCTACTGCTGCTGGTGCTGCTGTGCTGGTGCTGTTGGTGCTGGTGATGGTGCTGGTGCTGCTGCTACTGCTAATGGTGCTGGTGCTGGTACTACTGCTGCTGGTGCTGCTGATGCTGGTGATGGTGCTGTTGGTGCTGCTGGCGCTGCTGGAGCTGCTGGTGGTGGTGGTGGTTGTGGTACTGGTGCTGATGATGCTGATGCTGTTGCTGGTGCTGCTGGTGCTGCTGGCGCTGGTGATGTTGCTCGTGTTGGTGCTGCTGGTGCTGCTGGTGGTGGTGGTGTGCTGGAGCTGGTGCTGCTTATGCTGCTTGTGCTGGTGCTGTTGCTGGTGCTGCTGGTGCTAATGGTGCTGCTGGTGATGCTTGTGCTGGTGTTGGTGCTGGTGCAGATAATGCTACTATTGCTGCTCATGCTGCTGGTGCTCCTGGTGCTGGTGCTGGCGCTGTTGATCCTGCTGATGCTGGTGCTGCGGGTGTTGGTGCTGGTGCTGGCGCCGGTGCTGCTGCTGGTGTTGGTGCTGCTGTTGCTGATGCTGCTCGTGGTGGCGGAGCTGCTGGTGCTAGTGCTACTGCTGCTGGCGCTGCTGGTGCTGCCGGATCTGCTGTTAGTGGTGCTGGTGCTGGTGCTGCTGGTGCTGCTGGTGCTCGCGGAGCTTCTGGTGCTAGTGCTACTGCTGCTGGTGCTGCCGGAGCTGCTGCTAGTTGTGCTGGTGATGGTACTGGTGCTGATGCTGGCGGTGCTGCTGGTGCTGGTGCTGCTGGTGCTGGTGCTGTTGCTGCTGGTGCTGGTGCTGGTGCTGGTGCTGGTGCTGCTGGTGCTGGTGCTGTTGCTGCTGGTGCTGGTGCTGCTGGTACTGGTGCTGCTGATGCTCGTGCTGGTGCTGGCGCTGTTGGTGGAGCTGATGCTGGTGGTGCTGGTGCTGGTGCTGGTGGTGCTGGTGATGGTGCTAGTGCTGGTGCTGCTGGTGCTGGCGGAGCTGCTGGTGCTGGTGCGACTGCTACTGGTGCTGTTGGTGCTGCTGGAGCTGCTGATGCTGCTGGAGCTGCTACTGATGCTGGTGTTGGTGCTGGTGCTGGTGCTGCTGGTGATGTTAGATCTGCTGGTGCTGCTAGTGCTGGTGCTGGGGCTGGTGCTAGTGATGGTGCTGCTGGTGCTGGTGCAGGTGCTACTGCTGCTGGTACTTCTGGTGCTGGTGCTGGTGCTGCTGGAGCTGCTGGTGCTGCTGGTGCTGGCGGAGCTTCTGGTGCTAGTGATACTGCTGCTTTTGCTGCCGGAGCTGCTGCTAGTTGTGATGGTGATGGTGCTGGTGCTGGTGCTGGCGGTGCTGCTGGTGCTGGTGCTGCTGGTGCTGGTGCTGTTGCTGCTGGTGCTGGTGCTGGTGCTGCTGGTACTGGTGCTGCTGATGCTCGTGCTGGTGCTGGCGCTGTTGGTGGAGCTGATGCTGGTGGTGCTGGTGCTGGTGGTGCTGATGCTGGTGCTGGTGCTGCTGGTGCTGGCGGAGCTGCTGGTGCTGGTGCTACTGCTACTGGTGCTGTTGGTGCTGATGCTGGTGCTGGTGATGATGATGCTACTGCTGCTGCTGCTGCTGCTGCTGCTACTGCTGTTGGTGCTGCTGGTGCTGTTGCTGGTGCTGTTGGTGCTGCTGGTGCTGGTGATGGTGCTAGTGCTGGCGCTATTGGTGGTGCTGGTGCTGTTGGTGCTGCTGGAGCTGCTGATGCTGCTGGAGCTGCTACTGATGCTGGTGTTGGTGCTTGTGCTGGTGCTGCTGGTGATGTTGGATCTGCTGGTGCTGCTAGTGCTGGTGCTGGGGCTGGTGCTAGTGATGGTGCTGCTGGTGCTGGCGCAGGTGCTACTGCTGCTGGTACTTCTGGTGCTGGTGCTGTTGCTTCTTGTGCTGGTGCTGGTACTGGTGCTGGTGCTGTTGGTGCTGCTGGAGTTGCTGCTGGTGCTGGTGCTGGTGCTCCTGATGATGTTGGAGCTGCTGGTGGTGGTGCTGGTGCTGGAGGTCCTGGTGCTGGTGCTGATGCTGTTGGTGCTGGTGCTGCTGCTGCTGCCGCTGCTAGAGTGCTGGTGCTGGCGCTGCCGGTGGTGCTGCTGCTGTTGCTGGTGCTGGTGCTGGTGCTGGTGCTGCTGCTGCTGCTGGTGCTGGTGCTGTTGGTGCTGCTGGATTTGCTGATGCTGCTGGTGCTGGTGCTCCTGATGATGTTGGAGCTGCTGGTGGTGGTGGTGCTGGTGCTGGAGGTGCTGGTGCTGATGCTGTTGGTGCTGGTGCTGGTGCTGCTGGTGCTGCTGGCGCTGGTGCTGTTGGTGCTGGTGCTGTTGCTGCTAGTGCTGGTGCTGGTGCTGCCGGTGGTGGTGCTGCTGTTGCTGGTGCTGGTGCTGTTGGTGGCGCTGTTATTGGTGCTGGTGCTGTTGGTGCTGGTGCTGGTGCTACTACAGCTGGTGCTGCTGGTGCTGGTGCTGCTTGTGCTGGTGTTGGTGTTGGTGGTGCTGGTGGTGCTGGTGGTGCTGGTAGTGCTGTTGGTGTTGCTTGAGCTGCTGATGGTGCTGGAGTGCTTCTTGTGCTGCTGGAGCTAGTGCAGGTGCTGCTGGTGATGTTGGAGCTGCTGGTGCTGCTTGTGTTGGTGCTGTTGGTGCTGGTGCTGCTGCTGTTGGTGCTGGTGCTGGTGCTACTGCTGCTGGTGCTGCTGGTGCTGCTGGAGCTGCTGATGCTGCTGTTGCTGCTGCTGCTGCTGGTGCTGGTGCTGCTGGTGATGTTGGATCTGCTGATGCTGCTAGTACTGGCGCTGATGCTGGTGCTTGTGCTGGTGCTGCTGGTGCTGGTGCAGGTGCTACTGCTGCTGGTGCACTTGGTGATGTTGGAGCTGCTGGTGGAGCTGGTGCTACTGCTGCTGGTGGTGTTGTTGGTGCTACGGGAGCTGCTGATGCTGCTGCAGCTGCTGCTGCTGCTGCTGGTGCTCCTGGTGATGTTGGAGCTGCTGGTGGAGCTGGTGCTGGTGCTGGTGGTGCTAGTGCTGCTGCTGCTGTTGCTGGTGCTGGTACTGGTGCTGTTGGTGGCGCTGGTGTTCTTGCTGGTGTTATTGGTGCTTATGCTGTTGCTACTGCTGCTGGTGCTGCTGTTGCTGGTGCTGGTGCTGGTTGGTGCTGGTGCTGGTGATGGTGCTGCTGGTGCTAGTGCTGGTGATGGTGCTGCTGGTGCTGGTGCTGATACTAGTGGTGCTGCTGCTACTGCTGCTAGTGCTGGTGCTGGTGCTGCTGGTGCTAGTGCTGTTGCTGGTGCTGCTGGTGCTAGTGCTGGTGATGGTGCTGATGTTGCTGATGCTAGTGCTGGTGCCGATCTGGTGGTGTGGTGGTGCTGCTGGAGCTGCTGTTTGGGCTGCTGGTGGTGCTAGAGCTGATGCTGCTGGTGCTGGTGTTGGTGTTGGTGCTGGTGCTGGTGCTGCTGGTGCTGGTGTTGGTGCTGGTGCTGCTGGTGCTGCTGGTACTGCTGGAGCTGCTGGTGGTTGTGCTGGTGCTGGTGTTGGTGCTGGTACTGGTGCTGGCGCTGGTTCTGCTGCTAGTGCTGGTGCTGGTGCTGCTGGTGATGGTGCTGCTGTTGCTGGTGCTGGTGCTGGTGCTGGTGCTGTTGGTGGAGCTGGTGCTGATCTAGTGGTGCTGGTAGTGCTCATGGAGCCGCTGATCCTGCTGGTGCTGGTGCTGGTGTTGCTGGTGATGGTGCTGCTGATGCTGTTGCTGGTGCTTCTGCTGGTGCTGGTGCTGCTGCTGCTACTGGCGCTGGTGATGTTGCTGGTGCTTGTGCTGCTGGTGCTGGTGCTGGTGCTGGTGCTGCTGGAGCTGCTGGTAGCGGTGCTGCTGGTGCAGGTGCTGGTGATGTTGCTGGTGCCGTTGCTGCTGGTGGTGCTGGTGGTGCAGCTGGTGCTGGTGGTGCTGGTGCTGGTGCTGGTGCTGGTACTGCTGGAGCTGCGGGTTGTTGTGCTGGTGCTGGTGCTGCTGGTGCTGCTGGTGCTGCTGGTGTTGGTGCTGCTGGTGTTGGTGCTGCTGGTGCTGGTGCTGGTGCTGGTACTGCTGGAGCTGCGGGTTGTTGTGCTGTTGCTGGTGTTGTTAGTGCTGGTGCTGGTGCTGGTGCTGCTGGTATTGCTGGAGCTGCGGGTGGTTGTGCTGGTGCTGGTGCTGCTGGTGCTGCTGGTGTTGCTGGTGTTGGTGCTGCTGGTGTTGGTGCTGCTGGTGCTGGTGCTGGTGCTGGTACTGCTGGAGCTGCGGGTTGTTGTGCTGGTGCTGGT
>NC_092288.1:21129208-21134208 GCF_036320965.1 Panulirus ornatus | reverse complement strand
TTAAGGATTTTCTTAAGTTAACCCTCTGGACTGGCAAACGTTTACATAATGATTCCCGAACAAGTTAGAAAATGAGGATTATATTGAAGGACAGAGCAATAATGGAAATTGAATGGAGATGCCAATAAGAAATGTTTAAACACACATTTGTCTCCCTTACCCTGCCACGATGGCGACGTACATGCATTTCTCCACACCCAGGCACTGCACCACGATCCATGTGGATGGCTAATATAAGCAGTGAGGAGTTATTACCAAGAGAAAAAGTTGTGTGTTTGTGGGAGGAGAGGAGGGTGGGTGGGTGGTTCCAGGTGAAGGTAGGTCTGCGGCAGGAGTGTGTGATGTCACCATGGCTGTTTGATCTGTTTATGAATAGGATAGTGTATGTAGACCTAGTCATCCCACCTTCGATACCGTATGCAGACTTTGCTACCCCAAGTGGGGTGCTGTATACAGACTCGGTCACCTCATATGGAATACTGCACATAAACCTGGTCACCTCACCTGATACACTGTATATAGACTTAGTCACCTCACCTGTAACACTATACAGACCAAGACATCTTACCTCGGACACTGTATACAGACCTATTCACCTCACCTGTGACACAGTATACAAACCATGTCTCCTTGCTCCGGGAAGTATATAGGTAAGTTCGAGGCAATACAACGCTAAGCAACAAAGCTCAATGCAAAACTGAAAACATCAGGGTATCGGAACAGGCTGAGGGGGTCACGTATGTTTCGCTTTAAAAGACGAAGTTTAAGGTGCGACATAACTTAGATGTCTAAACCTGGTAAAAAGAGATATGGTGAAAAAATATATTTTCCTCTTCCAGGTTGAGTGTGGTAGGGCCACTGATAGTCATGGTCAAAAAAGGTACAACAGAATGGAGAAAAGAGTTAAGGAAATATAATTTTTAACGTCAGAATTACAGATTGACTGTCCAGAGTAAGTGTCTGAAGATGTGGCTCATCAGTTAATATCTGAGGATCCTTGAGTGGGGGTAGGTCACATCATGGCTGGCAGGCAGCAGTTGATCAATGATATCTGTGACTTATGTACAACTTCCATAGCTCCCAGAGGTTCTGTGTTCTCCCTGCAACTTGCAACAATCCCTTATTGATCTCTCAGTTTATATTGTCATGTCTCCTGTATAACAGTTTCGTAAGAAAGCCGGTGATTCTGTAGTTAATGTGTTTGTTAGAATCTTTACTGTATGTGTGGATCATGGTGAGGTGCCTGAGGACTGGCGGAATGTATGTAAGGTTTTGTACAGTCCCATCGTATAAAGGCAAGGGAGACGAATGAGTGTTTAAACTCTTCCTATCAGCATCTTCATTCATTTTCCATTATTGCTCATTTTTTGTGACATTCGGAATAATTATGTAGAACGTTTGCCAGTCCTCAGGGTCAACTTATGAAATTTCTTTGGAGAAACGCTTGAAATTATTATCGACTCAAATGCATATTACGGCGAGATATCTAAAGGCCATAGATGGCAACACAAAGGAGCTGTGCCCTTCTCTCCCATGCTCTAAACAGAAGCCAAAGCCACAGTTGGAAATAAAACAGAGAGAAAACAGAAGATAGAAAGAAAACGTACGCCCAACGTGGGGCTCGAACCCACGACCCCGAGATTAAGAGTCTCGTGCTCTACCGACTGAGCTAGCCGGGCGTCGTGTTGCAGTGGATATTGAAGTAGTGGATTGTTTGAGCGAGTTGACCATTAATTGTTGAATTCCACTTGTCTCTGACTCGCTTGTGACGCGTCCGTTGACGCTCATGATGCATGAAGTGAGAGGCGAGTGAGGTGTAGGAAGAAGAATGCAGGAAGGAAGTGGGCAGTGGTTTGAGGAGAGGGGAGTAAGGTGGGGAGAGGAGATTGAGTTTAGATTGGCAAAAGGTGAGTTAACGAAGCTAGGGGAGTGAGTGAGGAATAGAAGGTATTTAGGGAAGTAGTGCTGACATGTGCGAGAGAAGTGTGTGACATGCGGGAGGTGGGAGGTGAGTAGATGGGAAAGGGTAATGATTGGTGGGATAACGAGGTAAAGTTGCTAGTGAAAGAGAAAAGAAAGGTGTATGGACGGTACTTGCAGGGAAGAAGTTCAACTGATTGTTATATGAACAAGAGACATCAGCAGAAAGTAAAAGAGAACATTTAGTTGGTGAAAAAGAGGGGAAAATGAGAGTTGTGGAGTAATGTAAGATAACCTCTGGGCGTTCTGATGCAGAGTGTTTGTTCGGGGTGGTATGGAAAGTGAGAGATTGATGGAATGAGATATGATGAAGAAAGGAGTGTTGAAAGCCTTGCAAGGCAGCTGTAGTAGATGGTACTGTAGTTAGAATTCGTAAGAAACGGGGTGACTGTGGTTGACGGCATGGCTAGTATTTTCATTGCACCTCAACACCTTTATACAGGTCAGAAAGATGGTTTAACCATATATCCATTTGGGCCAATTAGAGAATACAATAAGATGATTAAACGTTTATTTGTAGTTCAGAGTTATATGAGAACATATCTATGCATTGTTGACTCAGAGTTACCACCAGTGACTCAGGATTACTACTAGTGACTCAGGGACTTCACCAGTAAATCAGGGATACCATCAGTGACTCAGGGATACCACAAGTGACTCAGGGTACCTCCAGTGATTCAAGGGCATCACCAGTGAATCAGGGATACCATCAGGGACTCAGGGATACCACAAGTGACTCAAGGCACCACCAGTCACTCCTTGATATCACCGGTGACTGCATACAATGTCCCAGGTGGGATGACTAGGTCTGCATGCACTATCCCAGTCATAAACCAATCGAACAGCCATATAACTCTGAACTCCAAGTAAACGTTTAATCATCTTATTGTATTCTCTGATTAACCCAAATGGATATGTGGTTAAACCATCTTTTTTGAGCTGTATAAAGGTGGTGAATGCAATGAAAATTCCAGCTAACCAATCACCCCTTTCTTACGCAAATTCATACATCATCCACGCCAGCCACCTTGTAACATTTCGTCTTGAGCAAAGCTTTCACCACTTCTATCTTCACCAAACCACTTACCATGAGTCTCTCATTTCCCATACTGCCCGACCCAAATAACCTACATCACAACGCACTAGGCTTTGTTTATACCATTCCCGACTCTCATTTTGCCCTCTTTTTCAACCCCTGAATGTTCCCCTTTACATTTTACCGCTGGCTCTTGTACATATCCCAATCAGTCATACTTCTTCCCTGCAAGTACCGTCCATACACTTCTATTTTCTCTTTCACTAGCAAATCTACTTCGTTATTCCACCATTCACTATCCCTCTTACCTACTCACCTCCCATCTCCTGCATGTCACACACTTCTCTCGCACATGCCAGCACTACTTCCCTAAATACCTCCTATTCCTCACTCACTCCCCTAGCTTCGTTTACTCTCACCTTCTGCCATTCTGAACTCAATCATCTCTCCCCACCTTACTCCCCTCTCCTCAGATCACTTCTTGTATTCTTCTTCCTTCACCACACTCGCCTCTCCCTTTACAAATCAATAGGGTCAACGGAGACCTCACCAGCGAGTCAGAGACAAGTGGAATTCAACAATTGATGGTCATTACGAGTCGGGAAGATCAATTCGCTCAAACAACCCAATATGTCAATAGTCCCTACGACCCGATGCCCGTCTATCTCAGTCGGTAGAGCACGAGACTTTAAACCTCTGGGTCGTGGGTTCGAGCCACACGGTGGGTGTACTTTTTTTTATCCTGTTTTTTTCTCTCTTATTTTCAGCATTGGCACTGGCTTCTGTTAAGAACATGGGAGAGAAGGGTAAGGTTCCTCATTGTTACCATCTATGGCCTTCAGATATCACGCCTTGATATGCATTTGAGCCGATATTGATAATTTTGCAATGAGCTTTGTTGCTCAGCGTTGCATTGTCTCTAACGTACCCATGGCTTGATTTGTATACAGTATCACAGGTAAGGTGACTAGGTCTGTACATCACATTCTAGGCGAGATGACTGGGTTTCTGTACAGTGTATCAGGTGAGGTGACTATATCTGTATAGAGCACCCAGGTGGGGTGACCAGTTATTTCAGGTGGAATGACTAATTTTGTATATACTATCCCATCCATGAACAAATTAAATAGCCATAGTGACATCACACACCATTACCGCAGACCCACCTTTACCTGGAACCACTCAACATCCTCTCTACCCTCTTGTACACACACCTAATAGCCTTCCTCCCACACCATGTATTCGTATCACCTTCCACATGGCATATCAATTTACATAAGTCCAGATCGAGATCCAAAAATGCCGCAGAAAATCTATCTGTTTTTCCAAGTATTTCTCCCACACATTCTTCAAAGCAAACACTTGATCTACAACTCCTGAAACCACACTGTTCCTCTTCCCACAGAAGCTTTGTGTATGCCTTCACCCTCTTCGTTACCACTCTTCCATATAACATACTAGGTATACTTAACAGACTTATAACTCTATAATTCGAACACTTACCTTTGTTCCCCTTGCCTATATACAATACATGCATTCCGTCAATCCTCAGGCACGTGACCATGATCCAAGTTAGTTAATTAGTTAGTTTATTGACGGAAATAACAACATAAATAACACAAGACTAATAATGAGTAAATTTACACGTTATTTTTTTTGTTCAGAAAAATACACAGTTGCAAAATATATAGAATTTGCAACATATACATCATTGTCATCAATAAGTAAATATCAGGACATATGTTCATGTATCACTTCCTGATGTGATCAGTATCATACACATCTCACTCCAGAAAAATAAGAAACGATAAAGTTGGTGGAAGGTTATATTACCTCATACATCGTAAACCTTATATACGCGCGTAACACAACGCAAAACATCGCTGTGGTCTTCCTCAGACGACTGGTCGTTAAGTGAGAAAAAATTCAACCACCTTAAAAATCACTAAGAAGACCATCAGATAAAGGATATCCTAACAAGCAA
>NC_092288.1:21031985-21129108 GCF_036320965.1 Panulirus ornatus | reverse complement strand
ACTTGGAAGTGGACTTGGTGATACTTGATAGTGGACCTGGTGATACATGGCAGTAGACCTGGTGATACATGGTAGTGGACCAGGTGATACTTGGTAGTGGACATGGTGATACTTGGTAGTGGACCTGGTGATACTTGGTAGTGGACCTGGTTATACTTGGAAGTGGACTTGGTGATACTTGATAGTGGACCTGGTGATACATGGTAGTAGACCTGGTGATACATGGCATTGTACCTGGTGATACATGGCAGTAGACCTGGTGATACATGGTAGTAGACCTGGTGATACATGGTAGTGGACCTGGTGATACATGGTAGTGGACCTGTGATACTTGGTAGTGGACTTGGTGATACTTGATAGTGGACCTGGTGATACTTGGTTGTGGACCTGGTGATACATGGTAGTGGACCAGGTGATACTTGGTAGTGGACCTGGTGATACATGGTAGTGGACCTAGTGATACTTGTAGTGGACCTGGTGATACATGGCAGTAGACCTGGTGATACTTGTAGTGGACCTGGTGATACATGGTAGTGGACCTGGTGATACTTGGTAGTGGACATGGTGATACTTGGTAGTGGACCTGGTTATACTTGGTAGTGGACATGGTGATACTTGGTAGTGGACCTGGTGATACTTGGTAGTGGACTTGGTGATACTTGATAGTGGACCTGGTGATACATGGCAGTAGACCTGGTGATACATGGTAGTGGACCTAGTGATACTTGTAGTGGACCTGGTGATACATGGTAGTGGACCTGGTGATACATGGTAGTAGACCTGGTGATACATGGTAGTAGACCTGGTGATACATGGCAGTAGACCTGGTGATACATGGTAGTGGACCAGGTGATACTTGGTAGTGGACCTGGTGATACTTGGTTGTGGACCTGGTTATACTTGGAAGTGGACTTGGTGATACTTGATAGTGGACCTGGTGATACTTGGTTGTGGACCTGGTGATACATGGTAGTGGACCTGGTGATACATGGTAGTAGACCTGGTGATACATGGTAGTAGACCTGGTGATACTTGGTTGTGGACCTGGTTATACTTGGTAGTGGACTTGGTGATACTTGATAGTGGACCTGGTGATACATGGTAGTGGACCAGGTGATACTTGGTAGTGGACATGGTGATACTTGGTAGTGGACCTGGTGATACTTGGTAGTGGACTGGTGATACTTGGTTGTGGACCTGGTTATACTTGGTAGTGGACATGGTGATACTTGGTAGTGGACCTGGTGATACATGGTAGTGGACCAGGTGATACTTGGTAGTGGACCTGGTGATACTTGGTTGTGGACCTGGTTATACTTGGAAGTGGACTTGGTGATACTTGATAGTGGACCTGGTGATACTTGGTAGTGGACCTGGTGATACATGGCAGTAGACCTGGTGATACATGGCATTGGACCTGGTGATACATGGCAGTAGACCTGGTGATACTTGGTAGTGGACCTGGTGATACATGGTAGTAGACCTGGTGATACATGGTAGTGGACCTGGTTATACTTGGTAGTGGACATGGTGATACTTGGTAGTGGACATGGTGATACTTGGTAGTGGACATGGTGATACTTGGTAGTGGACTTGGTGATACTTGATAGTGGACCTGGTGATACATGGCATTGGACCTGGTGATACATGGTAGTGGACCAGGTGATACTTGGTAGTGGACCTGGTTATACTTGGAAGTGGACTTGGTGATACTTGATAGTGGACCTGGTGATACTTGGTTGTGGACCTGGTTATACTTGGTAGTGGACCTGGTGATACATGGTAGTAGACCTGGTGATACATGGCATTGGACCTGGTGATACATGGTAGTGGACCTAGTGATACTTGTAGTGGACCTGGTGATACATGGTAGTGGACCAGGTGATACTTGGTAGTGGACTGGTGATACTTGGTTGTGGACCTGGTGATACATGGTAGTGGACCTGGTGATACATGGCAGTAGACCTGGTGATACATGGTAGTAGACCTGGTGATACATGGTAGTAGACCTGGTGATACATGGTAGTGGACCAGGTGATACTTGGTAGTGGACCTGGTGATACATGGTAGTGGACCAGGTGATACTTGGTAGTGGACCTGGTTATACTTGGAAGTGGACTTGGTGATACTTGATAGTGGACCTGGTGATACATGGTAGTGGACCTGTGATACATGGTAGTAGACCTGGTGATACTTGGTAGTGGACATGGTGATACTTGGTAGTGGACTTGGTGATACTTGATAGTGGACCTGGTGATACTTGGTAGTGAACCTGGTGATACTTGGTAGTGAAACTGGTGATACTTGGTACTGGACGTTGTGATACATGGTATCGGGCCTGGTGATGCATGGCAATGGACCTGGCGATACATGGAAGTGGACGTGGTGATACTTGCTAGTGGGCCCGTTGATACATCTTAGTGGACCTGGTGATACATGGTAATGGACCTGGAGATACTTGGTAGAGTACCGGGTGATACATGGTAGTAGACCTGGTGATACATGGTAGTGGACCAGGTGATACTTGGTAGTGGACCTGGTGATACTTGGCAGCGGACCTAGTGATTCTTATTAGTAGACCTGGTGATACATGGTAGTGGACCTGGTGATACTTAGTAGTGGCTTTGATTGTACTTGGTAGGGGATCCTGGTGCTACATGTCAGTGGACCTAATGATACTTGGTACTGAACTGGTGATACTTGGTAGTAGACCTGGATATACATGGTAGGGGACCAGTTGATACATGGCATTGTACCTGGTGATACATGGTAGTGGACCTAGTGATACTTTGTAGTGGACCTGGTGGTACTTAGTAGTGGACCTGGTGATACTTGGTAGTGGACCTGGTGATACATGGCGGTGGACCTGGTGATTCATGGTAGTGGACCTGGTGATAATCGGAAGTGGACCCGCTGATATTTGGTGGTAGACTTGTTGATACATGGAAGTGGACCTGGTGATACTTGGTAGTGGACATGGTGATACTTGGTAGTGTGCCTGGTGATACATGGTAGTGTATCTGGTGATATATGGTAGTGGACGTGGTGATACATGGTAATAGACCTGGTGATAAATGGCAGTGGACCTGGTGATACTTGGTTGTGGACCTGGTGATACATGGCAGTAGACCTGGTGATACTTGGTAGTGGACCTGGTTATACTTGGAAGTGGACTTGGTGATACTTGATAGTGGACCTGGTGATACATGGCACTGGACCTGGTGATGCATGGTAGTGGACCTGTTATACATGGCAGTAGACCTGGTGATACTTGGTTGTGGACCTGGTTATACTTGGTAGTGGACTTGGTGATACTTGATAGTGGACCTGGTGGTAGTTGGTAATGGACCTGGTGTTACGTGGTAGTGGACCTGATGGTGCTTGGTAGTGGACCTGGTGATACTTGGTAGTAGACCTGGTGATATATGGTAGTGGACCTGTTGATATATGGCAATGGACTTGTTGATACATGGCAGTGAACCTGGTGATACTTGGTAGTGGACCTGGTGATACATGGTAATGGACCTGGTGATACTTGGTAGTGGACCTGGTAATACATGGTATTGGACCTGATGATACATGGCAGTGGACCTTGCGATACATGGTAGTGGACCTGGTGATACTTTGATAATGGACTTAATGATACATGGTAGTGGACCTGGTGATACATGGCATTGGACCTGGTGATACTTGGTAGTGGACCTGGTGATACATAGTAGTCTGCCTGTTGATACTTGGTCGCGGACCTGGTGATACATGGTGGTGGAACTGGTGATACTTGGCAGTGGACCGTCGCGTCGTACTGAGAGGTCGTACTGCCGTGCTGAGAGGTCGTACCGTCGTACCCAGAGGTCGTACCGTCGTACTTAGAGTGAAAAACAACGTACGACTCTCTGATTGAGCTGAAAATTAATCTTTTCCATAATCATCAGTAAATACCACTGTACCGTTCAGTGGTGAAGAGATAGAATCATGGAAAGCGGGATGGTCTTATGGAGGAGGAGGAGGAGGAGAGAAAATGAGAAAAGGGAAGAGAATTCGATAGGAGGGGAGAGGAACAGATATGGCCACTGTGTTGACATAATCAATACGATGAAAACAAAAATAGAAGATATATATATACATTACCCTGACGATAATCCGACATGTCAGTATTGCTTGTCTATATCTATCTTGACATACATCCTCGTCTATCTATTTTCTCTCTCATCTTATAATAGACAGATGTATTATGTATCGTTGCATCCCATGAGCGAAACTGCGTTTCATCGTTACATAACGCACTGGGTATTAAGCCCTCCAGGGCCCCCAACCTTCAGCTGTGTTTCACTTCACTTGTCACACTAGACAAGTTAAATTACTGGTCCAGCTTCTGTCTTAAGTGATGCATGAGAGCTGGAAGGGTCATCCGGCTGCAATCCTTCTCTCTGTCATTGATTTCCTTCATTCCTCGTGTGACCTTCAGTAAGGCAGGTGGACTCCGTTCTCTCGCTCATTCCTTCCACACGTTCAGCATGACTTCTCCACACCATCTGTCTCTTCCTCCTCCATATATGTGAAAATGTCATTAACATTTTCTTTGGTTTATTTGTGTTCTTTGCCTCACTTATCAGTGACTTTCATATCTTGGTAAATCTCTGGTTTAATGATGCCGTTTTCTGTCCATTTCCTCGTGGATCCATAGATAAAGATAACTGATAAACCTTGTCTTGGAAGGCCGGACCCTCAGCCATGCTGGACGAAGCCTCAGCTTATCACCCCAGACCTGACCAAGACCTCATGAGGCGGGACCTCTTGCCAGCCATAAGGACCGCTAACCCAAAGGGCGTCATACACACTGTCTGTCTCCTCCTCTTGACACCCTGCGTGCTGGTATAGCCTCTTTGCCTTTCCGCCATTATCTACTCGGAATACCAGTGTATCTGAGGCAGAGACGTGGCCGACATGTATTCAAGTTGCAAATGTTCTTGCTGGGCGACACGCCAGGCATAGTGAGGTCGACTTCATCACGTGCGGTCTCGCTCCGGCCAACTGCCCTGCAAAAAGAACCTCAACTTAGGCTCAGTGGAAGCGGCAAGTGGCCAGATGGCGTAACATCGCTCACCTATGAAGCAGCTGGTACGAGACTATAGCTGCGCCTCTACACTAGAAAACACAAAGCTGAACAGATCCTCAGAACATCAAGGTGGAGCCGCAGTCTCCAGGAAACAGCAGAAGAGAACGAACCACAACTTTCTGGATCTACGATAACTCTTCCTTCCTGTTGGCTCACAGACGCTGGAAGCCTGAGGGACGAAGGCTATGGACTTCCTCAGCGACCTAGGATGCCGGAGGATCAGAGCAACTGAGGACGAGACAGCAGCCGGTTTTCTGTTCCGGTGCCTCACCATAGCTGTTCAAGGATAGAACACAAGTTGCATTACCATGTCATGTCCCTTCTCAGAGGAACTCTTGGAGCTCATCATTGTCTGATTAATACATGGAATTACAATAGTTTACAGCTGCATTGTGTTTCAGTAAACAGTTTACGCTTACCTGTATTTCTCACCTGAAATGATCTTTATGAAATTTTGTTTGTATCTAAATATGAAAACCAGAAAAAGAGATGTTAAGGAAAGGAAATATTTTCAATAGTTGCTTAAAAAGAGTTCCTTTCTCCTTGACTAATTTCTTCTCGCTTCCATGAGGTTATGAGTTATTCATTTTAGCCATATGGTGATCATATATATATATATATATATATATATATATATATATATATATATATATATATATATATATATATATATATATATATATATATATATATATATATATATATACATATATATATATATATATATATATATATATATATATATATATATATATATATATATATATATATATATATATATATATATATATATATATATATATATATATACATATATATATCTATATATACATATATATATATATATATATATATATATATATATATATATATATATATATATATATATACATATATATATATATATATATATATATATATATATATATATATATATATATATATATATATATATATATATGAATATATATATATATATATATATATATATATATATATATATATATATATATATATATATATATATATATATATATATATATATTATATATATATATATATATATATATATATATATATATATATATATATATATATATATATATATATATATATATATATATATATATATATATATATATATATATATATATATATATATATATTCCTATGAGTCCACGGGGAAAATGAAGCAGGATAACATCCCAAGTGCACTTTCGTGCATAATACATCATAATACATCGAAGAGAGGAAGCTAAGAGGCCATTTGGTAAACATACGAATGTTTACCAAATGGCCTAACTTCACCTCTTTGATGTACATCAACTGACTGTAATATTTCTCCCTTGTGTCTCGCCTGATGATGTGATTATTACACGAAAGTGCACTTGGGAACTTATCGCGTTTCATTTTCCCCGTGTAATCATAGGAATATATATATATATATATATATATATATATATATATATATATATATATATATATATATATATATATATATATATATATATATGTTGAATGTGTTTGATGATAGAGTGTCAGATATAGGGTGTTTTGGTCGAGGCGGTGTGCAAAGTGAGAGGGTTAGGGAAAATGATTTGGTAAACAGAGAAGAGGTAGTGAAAGCTTTGCGGAAGATGAAAGCCGGCAAGGCAGCAGGTTTGGATGATATTGCAGTGGAATTTATTAGAAAAGGGGGTAACTGTATTGTTGACTGGTTGGTAAGGTTATTTAATGTATGTATGACTCATGGTGAGGTGCCTGAGGATTGGCGGAATGCGTCCATAGTGCCATTGTACAAAGGCAAAGGGGATAAGAGTGAGTGCTCAAATTACAGAGGTATAAGTTTGTTGAGTATTCCTGGTAAATTATATGGGAGGGTATTGATTGAGAGGGTGAAAGCATGTACAGAGCATCAGCTTGGGGAAGAGCAGTGTGGTTTCAGAAGTGGTAGAGGATGTGTGGATCAGGTGTTTGCTTTGAAGAATGTATGTGAGAAATACTTAGAAAAGCAAATGGATTTGTATGTAGCATTTATGGATCTGGAGAAGGCATATGATAGAGTTGATAGAGATGCTCTGTGGAAGGTATTAAGAATATATGGTGTGGGAGGAAAGTTGTTAGAAGCAGTGAAAAGTTTTTATCGAGGATGTAAGGCATGTGTACGTGTAGGAAGAGAGGAAAGTGATTGGTTCTCAGTGAATGTAGGTTTACGGTAGGGGTGTGTGATGTCTCCATGGTTGTTTAATTTGTTTATGGATGGGGTTGTTAGGGAGGTAAATGCAAGAGTTTTGGAAAGAGGGGCAAGTATGAAGTCTGTTGGGGATGAGAGAGCTTGGGAAGTGAGTCAGTTGTTGTTCGCTGATGATACAGCGCTGGTGGCTGATTCATGTGAGAAACTGCAGAAGCTGGTGACTGAGTTTGGTAAAGTGTGTGGAAGAAGAAAGTTAAGAGAAAATGTGAATAAGAGCAAGGTTATTAGGTACAGTAGGGTTGAGGGTCAAGTCAATTGGGAGGTGAGTTTGAATGGAGAAAAAATGGAGGAAGTAAAGTGTTTTAGATATCTGGGAGTGGATCTGGCAGCGAATGGAACCATGGAAGCGGAAGTGGATCATAGGGTGGGGGAGGGGGCGAAAATTCTGGGGGCCTTGAAGAATGTGTGGAAGTCGAGAACATTATCTCGGAAAGCAAAAATGGGTATTTTTGAAGGAATAGTGGTTCCAACAATGTTGTATGGTTGCGAGGCGTGGGCTATGGATAGAGTTGTGCGCAGGAGGATGGATGTGCTGGAAATGAGATGTTTGAGGACAATGTGTGGTGTGAGGTGGTTTGATCGAGTGAGTAACGTAAGGGTAAGAGAGATGTGTGGAAATAAAAAGAGCGTGGTTGAGAGAGCAGAAGAGGGTGTTTTGAAGTGGTTTGGGCACATGGAGAGAATGAGTGAGGAAAGATTAACCAAGGGGATATATGTGTCGGAGGTGGAGGGAACGAGGAGAAGAGGGAGACCAAATTGGAGGTGGAAAGATGGAGTGAAAAAGATTTTGTGTGATCGGGGCCTGAACATGCAGGAGGGTGAAAGGAGGGCAAGGAATAGAGTGAATTGGAGCGATGTGGTATACCGGGGTTGACGTGCTGTCAGTGGATTGAATCAAGGCAGGTGAAGCGTCTGGGGTAAACCATGGAAAGCTGTGTAGGTATGTATATTTGCGTGTGTGGAAGTATGTATATACATGTGTATGGGGGGGGGTTGGGCCATTTCTTTCGTCTGTTTCCTTGCGCTACCTCGCAAACGCGGGAGACAGCGACAAAGTATAATAAAAAAATTATAGAAAATATATATATATATATATATATATATATATATATATATATATATATATATATATATATATATACATATGCATATATATATATATATATATATATATATATATATATATATATATATATATATATATATATATATATATATATATATATATATATATTTTTTTTTTTTTTTATACTTTGTCGCTGTCTCCCGCGTTTGCGAGGTAGCGCAAGGAAACAGACGAAAGAAATGGTCCAACCCCCCCCCATACACATGTATATACATACGTCCACACACGCAAATATACATACCTACACAGCTTTCCATGGTTTTCCCCAGACGCTTCACATGCCTTGATTCAATCCACTGACAGCACGTCAACCCCGGTATACCACATCGCTCCAATTCACTCTATTCCTTGCCCTCCTTTCACCCTCCTGCATGTTCAGGCCCCGATCACACAAAATCTTTTTCACTCCATCTTTCCACCTCCAATTTGGTCTCCCTCTTCTCCTCGTTCCCTCCACCTCCGACACATATATCCTCTTGGTCAATCTTTCCTCACTCATTCTCTCCATGTGCCCAAACCACTTCAAAACACCCTCTTCTGCTCTCTCAACCACGCTCTTTTTATTTCCACACATCTCTCTTACCCTTACGTTACTCACTCGATCAAACCACCTCACAGCACACATTGTCCTCAAACATCTCATTTCCAGCACATCCATCCTCCTGCGCACAACTCTATCCATAGCCCACGCCTCGCAACCATACAACATTGTTGGAACCACTATTCCTTGAAAAATACCCATTTTTGCTTTCCGAGATAATGTTCTCGACTTCCACACATTCTTCAAGGCCCCCAGAATTTTCGCCCCCTCCCCCACCCTATGATCCACTTCCGCTTCCATGGTTCCATCCGCTGCCAGATCCACTCCCAGATATCTAAAACACTTTACTTCCTCCAGTTTTTCTCCATTCAAACTCACCTCCCAATTGGCTTGACCCTCAACCCTACTGTACCTAATAACCTTGCTCTTATTCACATTTACTCTTAACTTTCTTCTTCCACACACTTTACCATACTCAGTCACCAGCTTCTGCAGTTTCTCACATGAATCAGCCACCAGCGCTGTATCATCAGCGAACAACAACTGACTCACTTCCCAAGCTCTCTCATCCCCAACAGACTTCATACTTGCCCCTCTTTCCAAAACTCTTGCATTTACCTCCCTAACAACCCCATCCATAAACAGAGGTGCAACTGGAGGGATGTCTGATCATTATCTTGCGGAGGCTAAGGTGAAGATCTGTATGGGTTTTCAGAAAAGAAGAGTGAATGTTGGGGTGAAGAGGGTGGTGAGAGTAAGTGAGCTTGAGAAGGAGACCTGTGTGAGGAAGTACCAGGAGAGACTGAGTACAGAATGGAAAAAGGTGAGAACAATGGAAGCAAGGGGAGTGGGGGAGGAATGGGATGTATTTAGGGAATCAGTGATGGATTGCGCAAAAGATGCTTGTGGCATGAGAAGAGTGGGAGGTGGGTTGATTAGAAAGGGTAGTGAGTGGTGGGATGAAGAAGTAAGAGTATTAGTGAAAGAGAAGAGAGAGGCATTTGGACGATTTTTGCAGGGAAAAAATGCAATTGAGTGGGAGATGTATAAAAGAAAGAGACAGGAGGTCAAGAGAAAGGTGCAAGAGGTGAAAAAAAGGGCCAATGAGAGTTGGGGTGAGAGAGTATCATTAAATTTTAGGGAGAATAAAAAGATGTTCTGGAAGGAGGTAAATAAAGTGCGTAAGACAAGGGAGCAAATGGGAACTTCAGTTAAGGGCGCAAATGGGGAGGTGATAACAAGTAGTGCTGATGTGAGAAGGAGATGGAGTGAGTATTTTGAAGGTTTGTTGAATGTGTTTGATGATAGAGTGGCAGATATAGGGTGTTTTGGTCGAGGTGGTGTGCAAAGTGAGAGGGTTAGGGAAAATGATTTGGTAAACAGAGAAGAGGTAGTGAAAGCTTTGCGGAAGATGAAAGCCGGCAAGGCAGCAGGTTTGGATGGTATTGCAGTGGAATTTATTAAAAAAGGGGGTGACTGTATTGTTGACTGGTTGGTAAGGTTATTTAATGTATGTATGACTCATGGTGAGGTGCCTGAGGATTGGCGGAATGCGTGCATAGTGCCATTGTACAAAGGCAAAGGGGATAAGAGTGAGTGCTCAAATTACAGAGGTATAAGTTTGTTGAGTATTCCTGGTAAATTATATGGGAGGGTATTGATTGAGAGGGTGAAGGCATGTACAGAGCATCAGATTGGGGAAGAGCAGTGTGGTTTCAGAAGTGGTAGAGGATGTGTGGTTCAGGTGTTTGCTTTGAAGAATGTATGTGAGAAATACTTAGAAAAGCAAATGGATTTGTATGTAGCATTTATGGATCTGGAGAAGGCATATGATAGAGTTGATAGAGATGCTCTGTGGAAGGTATTAAGAATATATGGTGTGGGAGGCAAGTTGTTAGAAGCAGTGAAAAGTTTTTATCGAGCATGTAAGGCATGTGTACGTGTAGGAAGAGAGGAAAGTGATTGGTTCTCAGTGAATGTAGGTTTGCGGCAGGGGTGTGTGATGTCTCCATGGTTGTTTAATATATATATATATATATATATATATATATATATATATATATATATATATATATATATATATATATATATATATATATGTATATATTCATTTATTTTGCTTTGTCGCTGTCTCCCGCGTTTGCGAAGTAGCGCAAGGAAACAGACGAAAGAAATGGCCCAACCCACCCCCATACACATATATATACATACACGTCCACACACGCAAATATACATACCCATACATCTCAATGTACACATATATATATATATACACACAAAAACACATACATATATACACATGCCCACAATTCACACTGTCTGCCTTTATTCATTCCCATCGCCACCTCGCCGCACAGGGAATAACATCCCCCTCCCCCCTCACGTGTGCGAGGTAGCGCTAGGAAAAGACAACAAAGGCCCCATTCGTTTACACTCAGTCTCTAGCTGTCATGGAATAATGCCCGAAACCACAGCTCCCTTTCCACATCCAGGCCCCACACAACTTTCCATGGTTTACCCCAGACGCTTCACATGCCCTGATTCAATACATTGACAGCATGTCGACCCCCGTATACCACATCAATCCAATTCACTCTATTCCTTGCCCGCCTTTCACCCTCCTGCATGTTCAGGCCCCTATCACTCAAAATCTTTTTCACTCCATCTTTCCACCTCGAATTTGGTCTCCTTCTCCTCGTTCCCTCCACCTCCGACACGTATATCCTCTTGGTCAATCTTTCTTCACTCATTCTCTCCATGTGCCCAAACCATTTCAAAACACCCTCTTCTGCTCTCTCTCAACCACAATCTTTTTATTTCCAAACATCTCCCTTACCCTTACATTACTAACTAGATCAAACCAACTCACACCACATATTGTCCTCAAACATCTCATTTCCAGCACATCCACCCTCCTGCGCAAAAATCTATCCATAGTCAACGCCTCGCAACCATACAACATTGTTGGAACCACAATTGCTTCAAACATACCCATTTTTGCTTTCGGTGATAATGTTCTCGACTTCCACACATTCTTCAAGGCTCCCAGGATTTTCGCCCCATCCTCCACCCTATGATTCACTTCCGCTTCCATGGTTCCATCCGCTGCCAGATCCACTCCCAGATATCTAAAACACTTTACTTCCTCCAGTTTTTCTCCATTCAAACTTACCTCCCAATTGACTTGAACCTCAACCCTACTGTACCTAATAACCTTGATCTTATTCACATTTACTCTTAACTTTCTTCTTTCACACACTTTACCAAACTCAGTCACCAGCTTTTGCAGTTTCTCACATGAATCAGCCACCAGCGCTGTATCATCAGCGAACAACAACTGATTCACTTCGCAAGCTCTCTCATCCCCAACAGACTTCATACTTGCCCCTCTTTCCAAAACTCTTGCATTCACCTCCCTAACAACCCCATCCATAAACAAATTAAACAACCATGGAGATATCACACACCCCTGCCGCAAACCTACATTCACTGAGAATGAGAACCAATCACTTTCCTCCCTTCCTACACGTACACATGCCTTACATTCTCGATAAAAACTTTTCACTGATTCTAACAACTTGCTTCCCACACCATATATTCTTAGTACCTTCCACAGAGCATCTCTATCAACACTATCATATGCCTTCTCCAGATCCATAAATGCTACATACAAATCCATTTGCTTTTTTTAAGTATTTCTCACATACATTCTTCAAAGCAAACACCTGATCCACACATCCTCTACCACTTTTGAAACAACACTTCTCTTCCCCAGTCTGATGCTCTGTACATGCCTTCACCCTCTCAATCAATACCCTCCCATATAATTTACCAAGAATACTCAACAAACTTAAACCTCTGTAGTTTGAGCACTCACTCTTATCCCCTTTGCCTTTGTACGATGGCACTATGCACGCAATCCGCCAATCCTCAGGCACCTCACCATGAACCATACATACATTAAATAACCTTACCAACCGGTCAACAATACAGTTGGAGCTTTGTATGTTCTATGAAGGTGTGCGTTCATATACACTTTATTCGTATTCATATAACTCCGCGTTGTACACTCAGGTTCGGTAAAACGCTATCAGCTGGCTACGTGTTCTGTTCGGAAACAACCGATAGACCCCGTTGCTCACCTTTGTGAGACGAAGGGTATTCGAGTACTCAGTATTTCGAATAGTTGTTTCCTATTATACAGTCCCTTAGCCTAGCGGTTACATGCCTGCCTCTTGCACAAGGGGTCCCAGGTTCGATCCTGGCTGTTGGAGCTTTGTATGTTCTATGAAGTTGCGCGTTCGTATACACTTTATTCGTATTCATATAACTCCGCGTTGTACACTCAGGTTCGGTAAAACGCTATCAGCTGGCTATGTGCTCTGTTCGGAAACAACCGATAGACCCCGTTGCTCACCATTGTGAGACGAAGGGTATTCGAGTACTCAGTATTTCGAATAGTTGTTTCCTATTATACAGTCCCTTAGCCTAGCGGTTAGCATGCCTGCCTCTTGCACAAGGGGTCCCAGGTTCGATCCTGGCTGTTGGAGCTTTGTATGATATATATATATATATACATATATATATATATATATATATATATATATATATATATATATATATATATAATTATTCCCTGGGGATAGGGGAGAAAGAATACTTCCCACGTATTCCCTGCGTGTCGTAGAAGGCGACTAAAAGGGAAGGGAGCAGGGGGCTGGAAATCCTCCCCTCTCGTTTTTTTTTTTTTAATTTTCCAAAAGAAGGAACAGAGAAGAGGTCCAGGTGAGGATATTCCCTCAAAGGCCCAGTCCTCTGTTCTTAACGCTACCTCGCTATCGCGGGAAATAGCGAATAGTATAAAAAAAAAAAAAATATATATATATATATATATATATATATATATATATATATATATATATATATATATATATATATATATATATATATATACATATATATATATATATATATATATATATATATATATATATATATATATATATATATATATATATATATATATATATATATATATATATATATATATATATATATTATCTGATATATATATATATATATATATATATTCCCTGCGTGTCGTAGAAGGCGACTAAAAGGGGAGGGAGCGGGGGGCTGGAAATCCTCCCCTCTCGGTTTTTTTTTAATTTTCCAAAAGAAGGAACAGAGAATTAGGCCAGGTGAGGGTATTCCCTCAAAGGCCCAGTCCTCTGTTCTTAACGCTACCTCGCTAATGCGGGAAATGGCGAATAGTTTGAAAGAAAAGAAAGAAAAAATATATATATATATATATATATATATATATATATATATATATATGTGTGTATATATATACATACATAGACATATACATATATACACATGTACAATTACTCATATTTGCTGCCTTTATTCATTAGCGTCGCCACCCCGCCACACATGAAATGACAGCCCCCTCCCCCCGCATGCGCGTGAGGTAGCACTAGGAAAAGACAACAAAGGCCACATTCGTTCACACTCAGTCTCTAGCAGTCATGTATAATGCACAGAAACCACAGCTCCCTTTCCACATTCAGGCACACAGAACTTTCCATTGTTTACCCCAGACGCTTCACATGCCCTGGTTCAATCCATTGACAGCACGTCGACTCCGGTATACCACACGTTTCAATTCACTCTATTCCTTGCACGCTTTTCACCCTCCTGCATGTTCAGGCCCCGATCGCTCAAAATCTTTTTCACTCGATCTTTCCACCTCTAATTTGGTCTCCCACTTCTCCTTGTTCCCTCCACCTCTGACAAATATATCCTCTTTGTCAATCCTTCCTCACTCATTCTCTCCATGTGACCAAACCATTTCAAAACACCCTCATCTGCTCTCAACCACACTCTTTTTATTACCACACATCTCTCTTACCCTGTTATTACTTACTCGATCAAACCACCTCACACCACATATTGTCCTCAAACATCTCAAACATATATATATATATATATATATATATATATATATATATATATATATATATATATATATATATATATATATATATATATATATATATATATATATATATATATATTTTTTTTTTTTTTTTTTTTTTTTTCATACTTTGTCGCTGTCTCCCGCGTTTGCGAGGTAGCGCAAGGAAACAGACGAAAGGAATGGCCCAACCCCCCCCCCCCCATACACATGTACATACGTCCACACACGCAAATATACATACCTACACAGCCTTCCATGGTTTACCCCAGACGCTTCACATGCCTTGATTCAATCCACTGACAGCACGTCAACCCCTGTATACCACATCGCTCCAATTCACTCTATTCCTTGCCCTCCTTTCACCCTCCTGCATGTTCAGGCCCCGATCACACAAAATCTTTTTCACTCCATCTTTCCACCTCCAATTTGGTCTCCCTCTTCTCCTCGTTCCCTCCACCTCCGACACATATATCCTCTTGGTCAATCTGTCCTCACTCATTCTCTCCATATATATATATATATATATATATATATATATATATATATATATATATATATATATATATATATATATATATATATATAATAATAATAATAATAATGTTTTTTTTATCATACTTTGCCGCTGTCTCCTGCGTTAGCGAGGTAGCGCAAGGAAAACCGGCGAAACAATGGCCCAACCCACCCACATAAACATATATATATATATATATATATATATATATATATATATATATATATATATATATATATATATATATATATATATATATATATATATACATATACAAACGCTTACACACGCACATAGACGTACCTGTAAATTTCAACCTGTGCGTATGTATACATACACAGACATATACATATATACACGAGTACACATCCACACTTGCTGCCTTCATCCATTTATGTTGCCACCCCGCCACACACATGAAATGGCACAAAACATTTTTTTTTTTTTAATTATACATAGTCACTGTCTCCTGCGTTAGCGAGGTAGTCCAAGGTAACACACGAACGAATGTTCCAACCCACCCACACCTACATGCATATACATAAACGCCCACAAACGCACATACACAGACATATACATTTCAACGTATACATACATGTACATACACGGACATATACATATATACACATGTACATATTCATACAAGCTGCCTTCACTTATTCCCGTCGCAACCCCGCCGTACTTGAAAGACCACCAACCTCCCCCCGCGCGCATGCGACGAAGCGTTAGGAAAAGAAAACAAAGGCCACATTCGTTCACACTCAGTCTCTAGCTGTCATGTGTAATGCACCGAAACACAGCTCGATTCCACATCCAGACCCCACAAAACCTTCCATGGTTTACCCCAGACGCTTCACTTGCCCTGGTTCAATCGACTGACAGCACGTCAACCCCAGTGTACCACATCGTTCCAATTCACTCTATTCCTTGCACGCCTATCACCCTCCTGTATGTTCAGGACCCGATCGGTCAAAATCTTTTTCACTCCATCCTTCCACCTCCAATTTGGTCTCCAACATACCCATTTTTGCTCTCCGAGGCAACGTTCACGCCTTTCAACGCTCTTCGAACCTTCGCCCCTTCCCCACCTTGTAACTCACTTCCGCTTCCATGGTTCAATCTGCTGTCAAATCCACTCCCAGATATATAAAACACTTCACTTCCTCCAGTTTTTCTCCATTCAAACTCACCTCCCAGTTAACTTGTCCCTCAACCCTACTGAACCTAATAATCTTGCTATTATTCACATTTACTCTCGGTTTCCTTCTTTCACACACTTTACCAAACTCAGTCACCAACTTCTACAGTTTCTCACCCGAATCAGGACCGCCGCTGTATCATCAGCGAACAACAAGTAACTCATTTCCCAAGCCCTCCTTATCTATAACAGACTGCATACTTGCCCCTCTCTCCAAAACTATTACATTTACCTCCCCAACTACCCCAACCATAAAGAAATTAAACAACCATTGAGACATCACGCACCCCTGCCGCAAACTGACATTCATTGGGAACCAATCACTTTCCTCCCTTCCTACTCGTACACATGCCTTACATACTTGATATAAACTTTTCACCGCTTTTAGCAACTTGACTCCCACACCATATACTCTTAATACCTTCCACAAAGCATCTCTATCAACTTTATCATATGCCTTCCCAAGATGCATAGATGCCACATACAAATCCATTTGTTCTTCTAAGTATTTCTCTCAAATATTCTTCAAAGCAAACACCTGATCCACACATCCTCTACCATTTCTGAAACCACACTGCTCTTCCCCAGTCTGGTGCTCTGTCCATGCCTTTACCCTTTTAGTCAATACCCCCCCCCCATATGATTTACCACGAATACTCAACAAACCCCTCTGTAATTTGAACACTCACCTTTATCCCCTTTGCCTTTGCGCAATGGCGCTATGCATGCAATTCACCAATCCTCAGGCTGGAAATGTTTTGTGAGTAAAGTGAGAGGTTGGTGAGAGAACAAAAGCTAGGGAAGGAGTAGCACTACTCCTGATGCAGGAGTCATGGGAGTATGTGATAGGGTGTAAGAAATTAAACTCTGGATTGATATGGGAAAAACTAAAAATCGATGGAGACAGATGGGTGATCACTGGTACCTATGCACTTCGTCATGAAAGAAAGATTATGAGAGGCAAGTGTTTTGGGAGCAGCTAAGTGAGTGTGTTAGCAGCTTTGATGCACGAGACCGGGTTATAGTGATGGGTGATTTGAATGAAAAGGTGAGTAATGTGTCAGTTGAGGGTATAATTGGTGTAAATGGGGAGATCAGTGTTGCAAATGGAAATGGTAAAGACCTTGTAGATTTGTGTGCTGAAAAAGGACTGGTGATTAGGAATACCTGGTTTAAAAGGAAAAATATACATAAGTATACATATATAAGGAGAGATGTCCAGAGAGAGTTATTGATAGGCGCGTGAAAGAGAGACTTTTGGATGTTAATGTGCTGGAGGCGAAGGTAAAGATTTGTAGAAGTTTTCAGAAAAGAAGAGAGAATGTTGGGATAAAGAGAGTGGTAAGAGTAAGTGAGCTTGGGAAGGAGACTTGTGTGAGGAAGTACAAGGAGACACTGAGTACAGAATAGAAAAAGGTGAGAACAAAGGACGTAAGGGGAGTGGGGGAGGAATGGAATGTATTTAGGGAAGTAATGATGGCTTGCACAAAAGATGCTTGTGGCATGAGAAGCGTGGGAGGTGAGCATTTTAGAAAGGGTAGTGAGTGGTGGTATGAAGAAGTAAGATTATTAGTGAAAGAGAAGAAAGAGGCATTTGGACGATTTTTGCAGGGAAATAATACAAATGAACAGGAAATGTATAAAATAAAGAGGCAGGACGTCAAGTAAAAAGGTGCAAGAGGTGAAAAAGAGGGCAAATGAGAGTTGGCGTGAGAGTATCATTAAATTTAAGGGAGAATAAAAAGATGTTTTGGAGGGAGGTAAATAAAGTACGTATGACAAGGGAACAAATGGGAACATCAGTGACGGGGGTTAAAGGGGAGATTATAACAAGTAGTGGTGATGTGAGAAGGAGATGGAGTGAGTATTTTGAGGTTTTGTTGAATGTGTTTGATGATAGAGTGGCAGATATAGGGTGTTTTGGTCGAGGTGGTGTGCTAAGTGAGAGGGTTAGGGAAAATGATTTGCTAAACACTAAAGAGATAGTAAAAGCTTTGCGGAAGATGAAAGCCGGCAAGGCAGCGGGTTTGGATGGTATTGCAGTGGAAGTTATTGAAAAGGGGGTTGATACTGTGTTGTTGACTGGTTGGTAAGGTTATTTAATGTATGTATGACTCATGGTGAGGAGCCTGATGATTGACGGAATGCTTGTATAGTGCCATTGTACAAAGACAGAGGGGATAAAGGTGAGTGCTCAAATTACAGAGGTATAAGTTTGTTGAGTATTCCTGGTAAATTATATGGGAGGGTATTGATTGAGAGGGTGAAGGCATGTACAGAGCATCAGATTGTGGAAGAGCAGTGTGGTTTCAGAAGTGGTAGAGGATGTGTGGATCAGGTGTTTGCTTTGAAGAATGTATGTGAGAAATACTTAGAAAAGCAAATGGATTTGTATGCAGCATTTATGGATCCGGAGAAGGCATATGATAGAGTTGATAAAGATGCTCTGTGGAAGGTATTAAGAATATATGATGTGGGAGGCACGTTTTTAGAAGCAGTGAAAAAAATTTTTTTTCGAGGATGTAAGGCGTGTGTACGAGTAGGAAGAGAGGAAAGTGATTGGTTCTCAGTGAATGTAGGTTTGCGGCAGGGGTGCGTGATGTCCCCATGGTTGTTTAATTTGTTAATGGATGAGGTTGTTAGGGAGGTGAATGCAAGAGTTTTGGAGAGAGGGGCAAGTATGCAGTCTCGTATGGATGAGAGAGCTTGGGAAGTGAGTCAGTTGTTCGCTGATGATACAGCGCTGGTGGCTGATTCGGGGGGGGAAACTTCAGAAACTGGTGACTGAGTTTGGTAAAGTGTGTGAAAGAAGAAAGCTGAGAGTAAATGTGAATAAGAGCAAGGTTATTAGGTACAGTAGGGTTGAGGGACAAGTCAACTGGGAGGTACATTTGAATGGAGAAAGACTGGAGGAAGTAAAGTGTTTTTGATATCTGGGAGTGGATTTGGCAGCGGATGGAACCATGAAAGCGGAGGTGAATCATAGGGTGTTGTAGGCAGTGAAAGTTTTGGGAGCGTTGAAGAATGTGTAGAAGGCGAGAACGTTATCTCGGAAAGCAAAAATGGGTATGTTTGAAGGAATAGTGGTTCTGACAATGTTATATGGTTGCGAGGCGTGGGTTATAGATAGAGTTGTGCGGAGGAGGGTGGATGTGTTAGAAATGAAATGTTTGAGGACAATATGTGGTGTGATCTGGTTTGATCGAGTGAGTAATGAAAGGGTAAGAGAGATGTGTGGTAATAAAAAGAATGTTGCTGAGAGAGCAGAAGAGGGTGTTTTGAAATGGTTTGGTCACATGGAGAGAATGAGTGAGGAAAGATTGACCAAGAGGATATATGTGTCAGAGGTGGAGGGAACGAGAAGTGGGAGACCAAATTGGAGGTGGAAAGATGGAGTGAAAAAGATTTTGAGTGATCGGTGCCTGAACATGCAGGAGGGTGAAAGGCGTGCAAGGAAAAGAGTGTGCCAATCCTCAGGCACTTCACCAAGAACCATACATACATTGAATATCCTCACCAAACAGTCAACAACACAGTCAACCACTTTTTTGAGAAATTCCACAACAATACCACCCAAATCCGCCGCCTTGCCGGTTTTCATCTTCCGCAAAGCTTTCACTGCCTCTTCTCTGTTTACTAAACCATTCTCCCTATCCCTTTCACTTCGCACATCACCTGAACAAAAACACCCTCTATTGGCCACTCTATCATCACACACATTCATCGAACCTTCAAAATACTCACTCCACCTTCTCTCTTTCCCAATACTTGTCATTTTCTCCCGATTAGCCCCATCACCGATTTCCCTATTTGTTCTCTTATCTTACGCAATTTTCTACCTTCTTCCAATACATTATTATTATTCTCCCTAAAATTTAACCATACTTTCTCCCGCCCAATTCTCATTTGCCCTTTTTTTCACCTCTTGCACCTTTCTATTGACCTCCTGCCTCTTTCTTTTATACATGTCCCATTCATTCGCACTACTTTCCAGCAAAAATCTTTCAAAGGCTCTTTCTTCTCTTTCACTAACAATCTTACCTCTTCAACCCACCACTCACTACCCTTTCTGATCTGCTCACCTTTTTTCCTTTCTCATCCCACAAGCATCTTTTGCTTCCCTAAATACATCCCATTCCTCCCCAACTCCCCTTACGTCCATTGTTCTCACCTTTTGCCATTCTGCACTCAATTTCTCCTGGTACTTCCTCACACAAGTCTCCTTCCCAAGCTCACCTACTCTCATCACTCTCTTCACCCCAACATTCTCTCTTCTTTTCTGAAAAACTGTACAAATCTTCACCTTCACCTCCACAAGATAATGATCAGACATTCCTCCAGGTGCACCTCTCAGCACATTAACATCCAAAAGTCTCTCCCTCACGCGCCTATCAATTAATACGAAATCCAATAACGCTCTCTGCCTATCTCTCCTAGTTACATACGTATACTTATGTATATCTTTCTTTTTAAACCAGGTTTTCCTAATTATGAGTCCTTTCTCAGCACACAAATCCAAACGCTCTTCACCATTTCAATTTACAGCACTGAACACCCCATGTACACCAATTATTCCCTCAACTTCCACATTACTCACCTTTGCATTCAAATCACCCATCACTATAACCCGGTCTCGTGCATCAAAACTACTAACACACTCACGCAGCTGCTCCCAACACACTTACTTCTCATGATCTTTCTTCTCATTACCAGGTGCATAAGCACCAATAATCACGATAAAGTCCCAAGTGTATTTTCATGTAAATATCTCATCATAAGGGGAAATACAAGAAAGGAATATGACAGGCAGTTAATATACAACGAAGAGAAGTAGCTAGGTCCCGACAGGATTCATATTCGTTTAAACTTAAGAAAAGTTAACATTCAGTCGTTGTTCTGATTTTCATCCATTAAACAAGAATGAGAATAGCGCACTCTGCACCCTGTAGTGCGAAGCACCTCACTGCCAGGCAATCAGACTTGGGGGGGAGAAGAGAGCAGCTCACGATAAGACAGAATACCTGTCACGCTGGAGTGAAGGGAGAGGAGCGACAGAATGGGTGAGGGAGGCTGGAACAAAGGGGAATATAATGGACGAGGCGGACCCCAGAAATAGACGACAAAGGGGACACTATACGATAGAACGAAGCGGTGTTTAAACACACGCCTGCATCATCCTGGGGGTGGGGGAGGAGGAGGAATACATAGAGAGATGTTATAGAATTAATCATAGATATATAAAACTGGAAAGTATAGAATGAATTGGTAATTATAGAATTGGGATTTACAGAATTTATAGAATTGGGAATTATAAAGAGGATAATGCCACAGAAGGGAATTGAGAATTAGAAAACTAGGAATAACGGATAAAGTTGTTTAAGATAAAAAGGAAATGCTATGAGATAAATTGGAAATCATAGCGTAATAGAACTGTGAATTATATAGATTTATAGATTGGAAATCACAGACTAAATTGAGAAATATGAAGAGGAGAAACTGTACAATACATAAAAAATAATTTGTTCAATGAAGAAATAGACTAATTAACAGCCATATTTGCCACACACGTATCTGGCGCCCTGGAGAGAATGGGTACGACTTTAGAGGAAAACGGTACAGTTGCTGAGCACGACGGTACATCCCCCTGGGTACGATGGCCTAGCTAGGTACATCTAAGCAGCAAGCACTACGTCACATGCAGCTATGAAATATCAAGCAGGAAGTCATGTCAACCCACTGAGAAGCAAGCAGGAAGTCACATCAACCCACTGAGAAGCAAGCAGGAAGTCATGTCAACCCACTGAGAAGCAAGCAGGAAGTCACATCAACCCACTGAGAAGCAAGCAGGAAGTCACATCAACCCACAGAGAAGCAAGCAGGAAGTCATTTCGACCAACTGAGAAGCAAGCAGAAAGTCACATCAACCCACTGAGAAGCAAACAGGAAGTCAAGTCAAACCACTGAGAAGCAAGCTGAAAGTCACATCAACCCACTGAGAAGCAAGCAGGAAGTCACATCAACCCACTGAGAAGCAAGCAGGAAGTCACATCAACCCACTGAGAAGCAAGCAGGAAGTCACATCAACCCACTGAGAAGCAAGCAGGAAGTCACATCAACCCACTGAGAAGCAAGCAGAAAGTCACATCAACCCACTGAGAAGCAAGCAGAAAGTTACATCAACACACTGAGAAGCAAGCAGGAAGTCACATCAACCCACTGAAAAGCAAGCAGGAAGTCACATCAACCCACTGAGAAGCAAGCAGGAAGTCATTTCGACTCACTGAGAAGCAAGCAGAAAGTCACGTCAACCCACTGAGAAGCAAGCAGGAAGTCAAGTCAAACCACTGAGAAGCAAGCAGAAAGTCACATCAACCCACTGAGAAGCAAGCAGGAAGTCAAGTCAAACCACTGAGAAGCAAGCAGAAAGTCACATCGACCCACTGAGAAGCAAGCAGGAAGTCACGTCAATCCGCTGAAAAGTGAGCAAGAAGTCATGTCAACCCACCAAGTGCTAAGCAGTTAATCAGGTAATATAGTAATGAACAGTAAGATAGGTCGAGCCACCGAACAGCAAGCAGTTAGACACGTTAAACCACCGAGCAGAAAGCAGTTAGTCACGTTAAACCAATGAGCAGAAAGCAGTTAGTCACGTAAAACAGCTGAGCAGAAAGCAGTTAGTCACGTTAAAACACTGACTAGCAAGCAATAAGACAGATCAAACCATCAAGTAACAAGCAGTAAGTCACGTCAAGCCACTGTGTGAGTACCAAGCGCTGAGACACGTCAACCTCCAAACAACACAACATAACAGCTCGTGTATGGACGTGAGCGGATTTGGCCCTTCTTCCTCTGATTCCTGGCGCTACCTCGCTGGCGAAGGGGGTAGCGATCAGGTGTTGGGGAAAAGAGGATAATATATATGTTATCATTTTCTTGTTTCTTTTCTTTCATACTTTTGTACTGTTTCCAGTGGGGCGGGATGGCGTCGAGAATGGATGACGGCGAACAAGTATGATTACGATCGTACACATGTGTATATATGTATATGTAATGCATGTGTATGTATAAAAAACATAGCTGTCATGTAATAATGCACCGAAACAACACCATATATATATATATATATATATATATATATATATATATATATATATATATATATATATATATATATATATATATATATATATATATATATATATATTTATATATATATATTTTCCTTTGTCGCTGTCTCCCGCGTTTGCGAGGTAGCGCAAGGAAACAGACGAAAGAAATGACCCAACCCACCCCCATACACAATGTATATACATACACATCCACAAACGCAAATATACATACCTACACATCTCAATGTACGCATATATATACACAAACAGACACATACATATATACCCATGCACACAATACACACTGTCTGCCTTTATTCATTCCCATCGCCACCTCGCCACACATGGAATACCATCCCCCTCCCCCCTCATGTGTGCGAGGTAGCACTAGGAAAAGACAACAAAGGCCCCATTCGTTCACACTCAGTCTCTAGCTGTCATGCAATAATGCCCGAAACCACAGCTCCCTTTCCACATCCAGGCCCTACACAACTTTCCATGGTTTACCCCAGACGCTTCACATGCCCTGATTCAATCCACTGACAGCACGTCAACCCCGGTATACCACATCGATCCAATTCACTCTATTCCTTGCCCTCCTTTCACCCTCCTGCATGTTCAGGCCCCGATCACACAAAATCTTTTTCACTCCATCTTTCCACCTCCAATTTGGTCTCCCACTTCTCCTCGTTCCCTCCACCTCCGACACATATATCCTCTTGGTCAATCTTTCCTCACTCATTCTCTCCATGTGCCCAAACCATTTCAAAACACCCTCTTCTGCTCTCTCAACTACGCTCTTTTTATTTCCACACATCTCTCTTACCCTTATATTACTTAATCGATCAAACCACCTCACACCACACATTGTCTTCAAACATCTCATTTCCAGCACATCCACCCTCCTGCGCACAACTCTATCCATAGCCCACGCCTCGCAACTATACAACATTGTTGGAACCACAATTCCTTCAAACATACCCATTTTTGCTTTCCGAGATAATGTTCTCGACTTGAACACATTCTTCAAGGCTCCCAGGATTTTCGCCCCCTCCACCAGCCTATGACTCACTTCCGCTTCCATGGTTCCATCCGCTACCAGATCCACTCCCAGATATCTAAAACACTTCACTTCCTCCAGTTTTTCTCCATTCAAACTTACCTCCTAGTTGACTTGACCCTCAAACCTACTGTACCAAATTACCTTGCTCTTATTCACATTTACTCTTAACTTTCTTCTTTCACACACTTTACCAAACTCAGTCACCAGCTTCTGCAGTTTCTCACATGAATCAGCCACCAGCGCTATATATCATCAGCGAACAACAACTGACTCACTTCCCAAGCTCTCTCATCCACAACAGACTTCATAATTGCCCCTCTTTCCAAAACTCTTGCATATACCTCCGAAACAACCCCATCCATAAACAAATTAAACAAGCATGGAGACATCACACACCCCTGCCGCAAACCTACATTCACTGAGAACCAATCACTTTCCTCTCTTCCTACACGTACACATGCCTTACATCCTCGATAAAAACTTTTCACTGCTTCTAACAACTTGCCTCCCACACCATATATTCTTAATACCTTCCACAGAGCATCTCTATCAACTCTATCATATGCCTTCTCCAGATCCATAAATTTTACATACAAATCCATTTGCTTTTCTAAGTATTTCTCACATACATTCTTCAAAGCAAACACCTGATCCACACATCCTCTACCACTTCTGAACCACACTGCTCTTCCCCAATCTGATGCTCTGTACATGCCTTCACCCTCTCAATCAATACCCTCCCATATAATTTAACAGGAATACTCAACAAACTTATACCTCTGTAATTTGAGCACTCACTCTTATCCCCTTTCCCTTTGTACAATGGCACTATGCACGCATTCCGCCAATCCTCAGGCACCTCACCATGAGTCATACATACGTTAAATAACCTTACCGACCAGTCAATAATACAGTCACCCCCTTTTTTAATAAATTCCACTGATATACCATCCAAACCTGCTGCCTTGCCGGCTTTCATCTTCCGCAAAGCTTTTACTACCTCTTCTCTGTTTAGCAAATCATTTTCCCTAACCCTCTCACTTTGCACACCACCTCGACCAAAACACCCTATATCTGCCACTGTATCATCATTCAACAAACCTTCAAAATACTCACTCCATCTCCTTCTCACATCACCACTAGTTGTTATCACCTCCCCATTTGCGCTCTTCACTGAAGTACCCATTTGCTCCCTTGTCTTACGCACTTTATTTACCTCCTTACAGAACATCTTTTTATTCTCCCTAAAATTTAATGATACTCTCTCACCCCAACTCTCATTTGCCCTCTTTTTCACCTCTTGCACCTTTCTCTTGACCTCCTGTCTCTTTCTTTTATACATCTCCCACTCAATTGCATTTTTTCCCTGCAAAAATCGTCCAAATACCTCTCTCTTCTCTTTCACTAATAATCTTACTTCTTCATCCCACCACTCACTACCCTTTCTAATCAACCCACCTCCCACTCTTCTCATGCCACAAGCATCTTTTGCGCAATCCATCACTGATTCCCAAAATACATCCCATTCCACCAACACTCCCCTTACTTCCATTGTTCTCACCTTTTTCCATTCTGTACTCAGTCTCTCCTGGTACTTCCTCACATAAGTCTCCTTCCCAAGCTCACTTACTCTCACCACCCTCTTCACCCCAACATTCACTCTTCTTTTCTGAAAACCCATACAAATCTTAACCTTATCCTCCACAAGATAATGATCAGACATCCCTCCAGTTGCACCTCTCAGCACATTAACATCCAAAAGTCTCTCTTTCGCGCGCCTGTCAATTAACACGTAATCCACTAACGCTCTGTGGCCATCTCTCCTACTTACATACGTATACTTATGTATATCTCGCTTTTTAAACCAGGTATTCCCAATCACCACTCCTTTTTCAGCACATAAATCTACAAGCTCTTCACCATTTCCATTTACAACACTGAACACCCCATGTATACCAATTATTCCCTCAACTGCCACATTACTCACCTTTGCATTCAAATCACCCATCACTATAACCCGGTCACGTGAATCAAAACCACCAACACACTCATTCAGCTGCTCCCAAAACACTTACCTCTCATGATCTTTCTTCTCATGCCCAGGTGCAAATGCACCAATAATCACCCATCTCTCTCTATCAATTTTCAGTTTTACACATATCAATCGAGAATTTACTTTCTTACATTCTATCACATACTCCCACAACTCCTGTTTAGGAGTACTGCTACTCGTTCCCTTGCTCTTGTCCTCTCACTAACCCCTGACTTTACTCCCAAGACATTCCCAAACCACTCTTCCCGTTTACCCTTGAGCTTCGTTTCACTCAGAGCCAAAACATACAGGTTCCTTTCCTCAAACATGCTACCTATCTCTCCTTTTTTCATATCTTGGTTACATCCACACACATTTAGACACCCCAGTCTGAGCCTTCGAGGAGGATGAGCACTCCCCGCGTGACTCCTTCTGTTTCCCATTTTAGAAAGTTAAAAAATACAAGGAGGGGAGGATTTCTGGCCCCCCGCTCCCGTCCCCTCTAGTCGCTGCCTCTTGCACAAGGGGTCCCAGGTTCGATCCTGGCTGATGGAGCTTTGTATGTTGTATGTTATATATATATATATATATATATATATATATATATATATATATATATATATATATATATATTTTTTTTTTTTTTTTTTCTTTTCATACTAATCGCCATTTCCCTCGATAGCGAGGTAGCGTTAAGAACAGAGGACTGGGTCTTTGAGGGAATATCCTCACCTGGCCCTCTTCTCTGTTCCTTCTTTTGGAAAATTAAAAAAAAAACGAGAAGGGAGGATTTCCAGCCCCCGCTCCCTTCCCTTTTAGTCGCCTTCTACGACACGCAGGGAATACTCGGGGAGTATTCTTTCTCCCCTATCCTCAGGGATAATATATATATATATATATATATATATATATATATATATATATATATATATATATATATATATATATATATATATATATATATATATATATATATATATATATATATATATATATATATATATATATATATATATATATATATATATATATATATATATATATATATTTATATATATATATATATATATATATATATATATATATATATATATATATATATATATATATATATATATATATATATATATATATATATATGTTGTTCGCTGATGATACAGCGCTGGTGGCTGATTCATGTGAGAAACTGCAGAAGCTGGTGACTGAGTTTGGTAAAGTGTGTGAAAGGAGAAAGTTAAGAGTAAATGTGAATAAGAGCAAGGTTATTAGGTACAGTAGGGTTGAGGGTCAAGTCAATTGGGAAGTGAGTTTGAATGGAGAAAAACTGGAGGAAGTGAAGTGTTTTAGATATCTGGGAGTGGATCTGGCAGCGGATGGAAACATGGAAGCGGAAGTGGATCATAGGGTGGGGGAGGGGGCGAAAATTCTGGGAGCCTTGAAGAATGTGTGGAAGTCGAGAACATTTCCATTCTGTACTCATTCTCTCCTAGTACTTCCTCACACAAGTCACCTTCCCAAGCTCACTTACTCTCACCTCCCTCTTCACCCCAACATTCACTCTTCTTTTCTGGAAACCCATACAAATCTTCACCTTAGCCTCCACAAGATAATGATCAGACACATATATATATATATATATATATGTATATATACATATATATATATATATATATATATATATATATATATATATATATATATATATATATATATATATATATATATATATATATATATATATATATTCTTTTTTTTTTTTTTGCTTTGACGAAAGAAATGGCCCAACCCACCCTCATGCACATGTATATACATACGTCTACACACGCAAATATACATACCTACACAGCTTTCCATGGTTTACCCCAGACGCTTCACATGCCTTGATTCAATCCACTGACATCACGTCAACCCCGGTATACCACATCGATCCAATTCACTCTATTCCTTGCCCTCTTTTCACCCTCCTGCATGTTCAGGCCCCGATCACACAAAATCTTTTTCACTCCATCTTTCCACCTCCAATTTGGTCTCCCTCTTCTCCTCGTTCCCTCCACCTCCGACACATATATCCTCTTGGTCAATCTTTCCTTACTCATTCTCTCCATGTGCCCGAACCATTTCAAAACACCCTCTTCTGCTCTCTCAACCACGCTCTTTTTATTTCCACACATCTCTCTTACCCTTACGTTACTTACTCGATCAAACCACCTCACACCACACATTGTCCTCAAACATCTCATTTCCAGCACATCCATCCTCCTGCGCACAACTCTATCCATAGTCCACGCCTCGCAACCATACAACATTGTTGGAACCACTATTCCTTCAAACATACCCATTTTGCTTTCCGAGATAATGTTCTCGCCTTCCAAACATTCTTCAAGGCCCCCAGAATTTTCGCCCCCTCCCTCACCCTATGATTCACCTCCGCTTCCAATGTTCCATCCGCTGCCAGATCCACTCCCAGATATCTAAAACACTTCACTTCCTCCAGTTTTTCTCCATTCAAACTTACCTCCCAAGTTGACTTGACCCTCAACCCTACTGTACCTAATAACCTTGCTCTTATTCACATTTACTCTTAATTTTCTTCTTTTACACACTTTACCAAGCTCTCTCACCAGCTTCTGCAGTTTCTCATATGAATCAGCCACCAGCGCTGTATCATCAGCGAACAACTGACTCACTTCCCAAGCTCTCTCATCCACAACAGACTTCATACTTGCCCCTCTTTCCAAAACTCTTGCATTCACCTTCCTAAAAACCCCATCAATAAACAAATTAAACAACCAGGGAGACATCACGCACCCCTGCCGCAAACCTACATTCACTGAGAACCAATTACTTTCCTCTCTTCCTACACGTACACATGCCTTACATCTCGATAAAAACTTTTCACTGTTTCTAACAACTTGCCTCCCACACCATATATTCTTAATACCTTCCATAGAGCATCTCTATCAACTCTATCATATACCTTCTCCAGATCCATAAATGCTACATACAAATCAATTTGCTTTTCTAAGTATTTCTCACATACATTCTTCAAAGCAAACACCTGATCCACACATCTTCACCCTCTCAATCAATACCCTCCCATATAATTTACCAGGAATACTCAACAAACTTATACCTCTGTAATTTGAGCACTCACTCTTATCCCCTTTGCCTTTGTACAATGGCACTATGCACCCATTCCGCCAATCCTCAGGCACCTCACCATGAGTCATACATACATCAAATAACCTTACCAACTAGTCAACAATACAGTCACCCCCTTTTTAAATATATTCCACTGCAATACCATCGAAAACTGCTGCCTTGAAAGCTTTCATCTTCCGTAAAGCTTTTACTACCTCTTCTCTGTTTACGAAATCATTTTCCCTAACCCTCTCACTTTGCACACAACCTCGACCAAAACACCCTATATCTACCACTCTATCATCAAACATATTCAACAAACATTGAAAATACTCACTCCATCTCCTTCTCACATCACCACTACTTGTTATCACCTCCCCATTAGCGCCCTTCACTGAAGTTCCCATTTGCTCCCTTGTCTTACGCACTTTATTTACCTCCTTCCAGAACATCTTTTTATTCTCTCTAAAATTTAATAATACTCTCTCACCCCAGCTCTCATTTGCCCTCTTTTTCACCTCTTGCACCTTTCTCTTGACCTTCTGTCTCTTTCTTTTATACATCTCCCACTCAATTGCATTTTTTCCTGCAAAAATCGTCCAAATGCCTCCCTCTTCTCTTTCACTAATAATCTTACCTCTTCATCCCACCACTCAATACCCTTTCTAATCAACCCACCTCCCACGCTTCTCATGCCACAAGCATCTTTTGCGCAATCCATCACTGATTCCCTAAATACATTCCTTTCCTCTACCACTCCCCTTACCTCCTTACTTCTCACCTTTTTCCATTCTGTACTCAGTCTCTCCTGGCACTTCCTCACACAAGTCTCCTTCCGAAGCTCACTTACGCTCACCACCCTCTTCACCCCAACATTCACTCTTCTTTTCTGAAAACCCATACAAATCTTCACCTTATCCTCCACAGGATAATGATCAGACATCCCTCCAGTTGCACCTCTCAGCACATTAACATCCAAAAGTCTCTCTTTCGCGCGCCTGTCAATTAACACGTAATCCACTAACGCTCTCTGGCCATCTCTCCTACTTACATACGTATACTTATGTATATCTCGCTTTTTAAACCAGGTATTCCCAATCATCAGTCCTTTTTCAGCACATAAATCTACAAGCTCTTCACCATTTCCATTTACAACACTGAACACCCCATGTATACCAATTATTCCCTCAACTGCCACATTACTCACCTTTGCATTCAAATCACCCATCACTATAACCCGGTCTTGTGCATCAAAATCACTAACACACTCATTCAGCTGCTCCCAAAACACTTGCCTCTCATGATCTTTCCTCTCATGCCCAGGTGCATATGCACCAATAATCACCCATCTCTCTCCATCAATTTTCAGTTTTACTCATATTAATCGAGAATTTACTTTCTTACATTCTATCACATACTCCCACAACTCCTGTTTCAGGAGTAGTGCTACTCCTTCCCTTGCTCTTGTCCGCTCACTAACCCCTGACTTTACTCCCAAGACTTTCCCAAACCACTCTTCCCCTTTATCCTTGAGCTTCGTTTCACTCAGAGCCAAAACATCCAGGTTCCTTTCCTCAAACATACTACCTGTCTCTCCTTTTTTCACATCTTGGTTACATCCACACACATTTAAACACCCCAATATATATATATATATATATATATATATATATATATATATATATATATATATATATATATATATATATATATATATATCTTTCTTTTAAACTATTCGCTATTTCCCGCGTTAGCGAGGTAGCGCTAAGAACAGAGGACTGGGCCTTTGTGGAATATCCTCACCTGGCCCCCCTCTGTTTCTTCTTTTGGAGAAAAAAAAAAAAGAAAAAAAACGAGAGGGGAGGATTTCCAGCCTCCCGCTCCCTCCCCTTTTAGTCGCCTTCTACGACACGCAGGGAATACGTGGGAAGTATTCTTAATCCCCTATCCCCAGGGATAATATATATATATATATATATATATATATATATATATATATATATATATATATATATATATATATATATATATATATATATATATATCCTGGGGATAGGGGATTAAGAACACTTCCCACGTATTCCCTGCGTGTCGTAGAAGGCGACTAAAAGGGGAGGGAGCGGGGGGCTGGAAATCCTCCCCTCTCGTTTTTTTTTCTTTTAATAATATATATATATATATATATATATATATATATATATATATATATATATATATATATATATATATATATATATATATATCCTGGGGATAGGGGATTAAGAACACTTCCCACGTATTCCCTGCGTGTCGTAGAAGGCGACTAAAAGGGGAGGGAGCGGGGGGCTGGAAATCCTCCTCTCTCGTTTTTTTTTTTTTTTAATTTTCCAAAAGAAGGAACAGAGGGGGCCAGGTGAGGATATTCCAAAAAAGGCCCAGTCCTCTGTTCTTAACGCTACCTCGCTAACGCGGGAAATGGCAAATAGTTTAAAAGAAAAAAAGAATATATATATATATATATATATATATATATATATATATATATATATATATATATATATATATATATATATATATATATATATATATAAATACATACATATATATATTGGGAGGTCAGTTTGAATGGAGAAAAACTGGAGGAAGTGAAGTGTTTTAGATATCCGGGAGTGGATCTGGCAGCGGATGGAACCATGGAAGCGAAAGTGGATCATAGGGTGGGGAAGGTTGCAAAAATTCTGGGAGCCTTGAAGAATGTGTGGAAGTCGAGAACATTATCTCGGAAAGCAAAAATGGGTATGTTTGAAGGAATAGTGGTTCCAACAATGTTGTATGGTTGCGAGGCGTGTGGTATGGATAGAGTTGTGCGCGTTGATGTATGTGCTGGAAATGAGATGTTTGAGGACAATGTGTGGTGTGAGGTGGTTTGATCGAGTAAGTAACGTAAGGGTAAGAGAGATGTTTGGAAATAAAAAGAGCGTGGTTGAGAGAGCAGAAGAGGGTGTTTTGAAATGGTTCGGGCACATGGAGAGAATGAGTGAGGAAAGATTGACCAAGAGAATACATGTGTGGAGGGAACGAGGAGAAGAGGGAGACCAAATTGGAGGTGGAAAGATAGAGTGAAAAAGATTTTGTGTGATCGGGGCCTGAACATGCAGGAGGGTGAAAGGAGGGCAAGGAATAGAGTGAATTGGAGCGATGTGGTATACCGGGGTTGACGTGCTGTCAGTGGATTGAATCAAGGCATGTGAAGCGTCTGGGGTAAACCATGGAAAGCTGTGTAGGTATGTATATTTGCGTGTGTGGACGTATGTATATACATGTGTATGGGGGTGGGTTGGGCCATTTCTTTCGTCTGTTTCCTTGCGGTACCTCGCAAACGCGGGAGACAGCGACAAAGCAAAAAAGAAAAAAGAAAAAAAATATATATTATCCCTGGGGATAAAGGAGAAAGAATACTTCCCACGTATTCCCTGCGTGTCGTAGAAGGCGACTAAAATGGGAGGGAGCGGGAAGCTGGAAATCCTCCTCTCTCGTTTTTTATTTAATTTGATTTAATTTAGTTTAATAACGGTAATACAATGATAAACTTGTTCATGAAAAATCTTACCTGAAAATTCTGGATGTTGTGTTTATGAGATACCATATAAGGACTGTCATAAAGTTTAACTGGGAGAAAGAGGAATTGAATCTAATTTAAGAATAAAGCAGCATCAGTATAGTTTTCGTGTTTGGCAAGTATCCAGTGCTCTTTTCTTACACAGGCGAGATTAGGGTCACATTACATACCGGAACAGTGATTAGAAAACTGTATCTTGTCTTTCAATTGCAGATAGAACTATATCTACCGGAAGTAAACACACCTTCAGGCGTATTCTCACCATTAGTCATGTACAAATTAGATCCTAAAAGAATTGTCAACATATGCAAATTCATGAGCTGACCCTTGACTTGACCCTTGCCTGTGGTCACCTGATACATGGCTTTGGTCACTCAACCCCCTGATGACCCGACCCACTCCTGTCTCTCATGATCACATCCCTTGCTTGACTCTCCCACCTGGCTCTCACCTGACGAGGTCATGTGCCTTACATGACACGTCCAGGCCCCCTTGGGAGCAGTGGATGTCAGACGTGCTGGTATGACCCTCGCAGCAGAACGAGACACAGGACCGAAGAAGAGGTCAATAGTGGCGGGGAGAGAGAAGGACGAAAACATTAAACAGAAAAGCTGATGATGATGATGATGATGATTGTATGAGAAGCAGAATTCGCAATTGACTGAGGGGACCAAGTGAGGGGAGAGAGGGGCGGAGTGGAGATAGGATAGGGGAAGTAAGGAAACAGGATACAGGTGTAAGGGGAGGAATTAAGTGAAGGGAGAGAGAGAGAGAGAGAGAGAGAGAGAGAGAGAGAGAGAGAGAGAGAGAGAGAGAGAGAGAGAGAGAGAGAGAGAGAGAGAGAGAGAGAGAGAGAGAGAGAGAGAGAGAGAGAGAGAGAGAGAGAGAGAGAGAGAGAGAGAGAGAGAGAGAGAGAGAGAGAGAGAGAGAGAGAGAGAGAGAGAGAGAGAGAGAGAGAGAGAGAGAGAGAGAGAGAGAGAGAGAGAGAGAGAGAGAGAGAGAGAGAGAGAGAGAGAGAGAGAGAGAGAGAGAGAGAGAGAGAGAGAGAGAGAGAGAGAGAGAGAGAGAGAGAGAGAGAGAGAGAGAGAGAGAGAGAGAGAGAGAGAGAGAGAGAGAGAGAGAGAGAGAGAGAGAGAGAGAGAGAGAGAGAGAGAGAGAGAGAGAGAGAGAGAGAGAGAGAGAGAGAGAGAGAGAGAGAGAGAGAGAGAGAGAGAGAGAGAGAGAGAGAGAGAGAGAGAGAGAGAGAGAGAGAGAGAGAGAGAGAGAGAGAGAGAGAGAGAGAGAGAGAGAGAGAGAGAGAGAGAGAGAGAGAGAGAGAGAGAGAGAGAGAGAGAGAGAGAGAGAGAGAGAGAGAGAGAGAGAGAGAGAGAGAGAGAGAGAGAGAGAGGTGGTGAAGGGTAGAAATACAGGAAAATGACGAAGGTTTAGATGGGCGAATAAGACAGCGACACATGAAGAAAAACTTGTTGGAAAAGAATGAAATAAACTGACAGAAATCTTTTAAAGTTTGTTTCTTAAGGATTGAATTTCCTCTCTTTTTTCCAGTATTCTCTTATACTTCTGTTTCCACTTTAAGCCACTGGGTCTGGGTTGAGAGACGTGTGTTAGTGATGTACGGAAGCTGCAGTTACCTGATCGACCTCAGGGTCTGAGCCTGAGTTAAGGGATATCTGTGAGTGATGTTTGGAGGCCTTATGTACCTGATCGACCTCAGGGTCTGAGCCTGAGTTAAGGGATATCTATGAGTGATGTTTGGAGGCCTTATGTACCTGATCGACCTCAGGGTCAGAGCATGGGTCGAGGGACGTCTGTGAGTGATTCTCGGAGACTGTCTGTAACTGAACGACCTCAAGGTCTGAGTCTGGGTTGAGGTATGTGTGTGTGAGTGAGTGATATCTGGAGGCAGTGTGTTCCTGTTCTTTACCCCATGGTCAGAACTTGGGTTGAGGGACGAATGTTAGTGATATTCGACAGCTGTCTGTACCTGATCGACCACAGGAAACTAGAAATGGATTGAGGTGAGATCTTCGTTTGTGTTTTGTTATCATACGTTTGACCTGCTCAGAGCAACGAGTAAAATAGCTGGAAAGTGGAGAGACGAGATAAGATTGTCTGGGGAGATGAAAATGTAAACGAGATTGTGGTACAGTCGCCATAAGAGTTAATTGGACGATCAAGATATGTACCGAGGGGACAACCTTCTGTGCTGAGAGGGAGAATACGCTGTACCGAGGGGAAGAAGACAATGTAACAAAGGGGAAAACCTACTGTACCGAGAAGAAGAACACAGTGTACCGTGTGGCAGAACACACCGTACTGAGGTGAGCTTACTAAAGGATAGACATGTAGACAGCAACAAGCCTCTGGGTCCTAGAGAGTCTGTCTGTGACATTAGAAGAAAACAGAAACTCAAGAGTTTAGTGTGGTGAGAGCAGTAGTGAAAGAGTGACTCTGAACTGGCACTTGTCCTTGCTCGTTTATTCCGTTTCTGTTTAAAAACCAAGTCTTTTCGTTCTTCTTGGAAACATGCACTGCTACATCCCATCCCTAAGAAGGGTAATCGTTCTGACCCCTCTAGCTATCGTTCCATTTCTTTGACATATACCATTTCCAAAGTCTTTGAATCCTTCCTCAACTCCCATATCCTTAAACAACTCAAGCACAGTCTTCTCCCTGATCACCAGTATGGCTTCCGTGAGGTGAGATCCACTGGTGATATTCTTTCCTATCTTACTAATGTCTGGTCATCATCCCTGAAAGATTTGGGGGAGTCATTTAGTTGCCGTTGACATATCTAATGCTTTTGACAGAGTTTGGCAACGGGATCTCATCACTAAGCTCCCCTATTTTTGCTTCCCTCTCTCACTTTGCGCCTCCTAGCTTCCTCTCTGGCCGATCTAACTCTGCAATTGTTAATGGATCAACCTCTCCCCTTTTCTCCATCATTTGAGGTGTCCCTCAGGGTATCGGTCTTGTCCTCCGGACTTTTTCTCCTTTTCTTTTAAACGATTTCCTCCTACACAAATAAACCAATGCATTCATACGCTGACGACTCAACACGGTATTCTTCCACATCCTTCCATTGTGCTTCCTCTTCTCTCACTCGATCTGCATCTCTTCTTGACACAGCTTCCTCCGTAGATTCAGACTTGGACAGGGTATCTCAGTAGGGTAGACAAAATTTTGTTCAGTTTAATGCCTCCAAGACCCAGCTTCCATCCATTTCTCTATCGAAAACTCCTCAGAACTCTAGTCTTTCCTTTGACGGTTCTGTAATTCCACCTCTTGACTCATTGAACATGCTTGGCATTACTGTAACATCCACTCTTCCTGAAATGCCTCTAAGAAACAGGGTGTCTTGTTTAGAGGTCGAAACTATTCTTCTGAACAGTTGCTCCGTTTATACAAGGGATTGATTAGTCCTTGTATAGAATACTGCTCTCACATGTGCGGTGATTCTAGCTCTGTATGCCTACTTGAAAGAGTTGAGTCGAAAGCGATCCGCCTTGTAAACTGTCCCAGGCTAACTTCCAAATCTGACACCCTTGCTCTATGCCGCATTGTTGGTTCACTTTCCTTCTATAGGTATTACTTTGATTTTTGCTCCCGCGAGCTGGCTACTTGTGTGCCACCCACCACTAGCTAGACCACGCAATGCTGGGCAAGCTTCTGCATCACATGATTATTGTGTGGCCATCAGCAACCCAAGGGTAGGCCGTTTTGATACCTGCTTCTTTTCCTACATGTCAAAGCTTTGGAACTCTCTACCTTCTCATGTCTTTCCCATTAACTATAACCTGGCACATTTCAAAAACAGGATTTTTCACTTCCTCAAAAATTCGTAAATTCTTTCCCTTGTCTTTTCTTTTTCAGTTTTATAATTCTCTCTATATTTCAACTAAGGCCCGGCCTTGATGTGGAGCCTTCAACATAAAGAAAGAGAGAAGAACCTGCAAACTTTTCATGCAACTAAGGAGGCGCAGATAATGTTTGTCGTGGACTTGTAGCGCGATATTTAAGTCAGTTCTCGAATGTATCTAGCGTACTACTTTGAACCAGTCTAGTTGGTAAATGATTCCTTATGTCAGTCCTATGGAAGAAAGACGGATTTACCTCATTCGAGGTATAACGTTGACCAAGTAATCTGCATCCACTTCTACGAGCGAAATCAAGCGAATCAAGACCGAGGATATATTGTAGATATATTTTCTAGTTTAGCATCGTCGACGATTCTTGCAGATGATGTCCATGGCTCACAACTACCCAGAACTACACTCACCAAGCATCCCACTCACTACACAGGCTCCATCCCGACACAGACGACTCCCTGTACCACCAGCTAGAGAGAGTGGCCATGGGCTCACCACTAGAGGGCACCTTTGCCGCATTCTACATCTGTCCCCCTTGAAAATAGTGTTCTACAGGGAGACTCGCTACGCCCATCTACACACTGTAGATACATTGATGACATTGACGTAGTAGTCATACATGAAACACATCTCAACCACCTTAAGACAACAGTGGAAGTCAGTACTGAAATTCACTCATAACCTGAGCGTCAACAAGATGCCTCTCTTAGATGTCACTTTGAACGGCAACATTGAGGCCAACGTCACCTCCACTCACAAGAAACCCACAAACCTTGGACGATGTTTACATGCAGTTAGTGAGTGTGGTCAACGTTACAAAACTGGAGTCATTATGTTACACTGAGCGTACAAGACTCCATCAAACTGGCATGTCTTCCCACAAAGAAACACATGTGGTAAACATACTTTCATCAAAAACAGCTATTACAACTCCAACTTTGACAGGCAATCAGAATACTTCATACTAAACAAGCTCACAGCGGCAGAAACTACAAACAACACAACAACACATAGAATATGTTGCTACAACCAGATGTCAACAGCATGCACGAAAGATTAATGTGTAATAGGAGACATCGTCTACAGCAATATTAACCGCACAACATAAGACTACAAAGTCAAGCTAGGCATTTACCACAGAGGAAAAGCAACCTCATTATGGGCCTCACACCTTCCATCATGTTTTGGCTCCCAAACCTTGAAAGCATCTTCCACTCCATCCTTCATCTCCCATTCCGTTCAGCCTTCTCCTTGTTATCTCCACTTCTGCAATGTACACCCTCTTGGTCAGTTTGGTCAGCTCTCTCATAAGTTCTCCTTTTACCGTCACTCCTCTCTCTCTCTCTGTCTCTCTCTCTCTCTCTCTCTCTCTCTCTCTCTCTCTCTCTCTCTCTCTCTCTCTCTCTCTCTCTCTCTCTCTCTCTCTCTCTCTCTCTCTCTCTTCCCCTCTGTCTCTCTCTCTCTCTCACACACACACACACACACACACACACGCACACACACACAAAATCTCTCTCTCTCTCTCTCTCTCTCTCTCTCTCTCTCTCTCTCTCTCTCTCTCCATCTATTATCTTTTATTCGATCAACTCTCCTAACGCCAAATATTGTCCTCAAACACTTCACATTCTATACATTTACACAATTCCTTACATTTTCTGCCTAGGGCTCATGCTTCACACCCTTACAACACTGCTGGGATTACTTTACCATTTGATATACCCATCTTTGCTATAATAAACCACTGGCCTCTTTCGAGACGTCTCACTTTTTAGTTCATCCAGAACCTCAACCCCCTCACCCAACATAACTCTTACTTCAACTCCCATAGTTTTATTTGCTTCCATCTGCGCTCTCAGGTTTGTATGTATGTCAAGTTCCTTAATTTGATCTACATTCAGACTATGTCAACTAACAGGTCTCTCTCCACTGCTCAACTTTAAACTTTCTCCTTTCACACAGTATTCCAAACTCAGACGCCAGCTTCTGCAGTTTCTCACTCGATTCTGCTACCAACGCCGTCATCAGCAAACAGCAACTGACAGTTGATTAGCTTTGCTGTTTAGGCTCTGGGACTACAAACCGCCAAGATCATGAACATAAAGAGATTATGTCTGCTATTTTGTCATCATAACGTTCGGTCCCCTTAAGAAATGGTTGATACAACCAAGTTACTATCTCTTTAATCGGTGAACAATGAATTAGTCTGCTCTATATGTACAAACACTGTCACGGGATCTTGTCAAACACTGTCACGGATTCATGTCAAACATTGTTACTGGTTCATGTCAAACACTATCACGGGCTCTTGTCAAACATTGTCACGGGTTCATGTCAAACACTGTCATGGGCTCATGTCAAACACTGTCATGGGTTCATGTCAAACACTGTCACGGGCTCATGTCAAACACTGTCACGGGCTCATGTCAAACATTGTCACGGGCTCATGTCAAACACTGTCACGGGCTCATGTCAAACACTGTCACGGGCTCTTGTCAAACACTGTCACGGGCTCTTGTCAAACACTGTCACGGGCTCTTGTCAAACATTATCACGGGTTTATGTCAAACACTGTCACGGGCTCATGTCAAACACTGTCACGGGCTCTTGTCAAACACTGTCACGGGCTCTTGTCAAACATTATCACGGGTTTATGTCAAACACTGTCACGGGTTCTTGCAATCTTGTTCTAGAACTGATCTCCACACAACAGGAGGCTGATATAGTCCGTATAGTCTACTGTAGAGTTGCGACCTGACACTGTGGTGAGAAGTTTTGGTGTTGACGACGAGAAACAGTGGTGTACTGGTGATAAAAAGTGGTGGTATTAGAAGTAGTGGTACCGAAGGTAAGATGTATTGGTACTGGTGTTGAGGTGGACTGGTACTGGTGTTGAGGTGGACTGGTACTGGTGTTGAGGTGGACTGGTACTGGTGCTGAGGTGGACTGGTACTGGTGTTGAGGTGGACTGGTACTGGTGCTGAGGTGGACTGGTACTGGTGCTGAGGTGGACTGGTACTGGTGCTGAGGTGGACTGGTACTGGTGTTGAGGTGGACTGGTACTGGGTGAGGTGGACTGGTACTGGTGTTGAGGTGGACTGGTACTGGTGTTGAGGTGGACTGGTACTGGTGTTGAGGTGGACTGGTACTGGTGTTGAGGTGGACTGGTACTGGTGTTGAGGTGGACTGGTACTGGTGCTGAGGTGGACTGGTACTGGTGCTGAGGTGGACTGGTACTGGTGCTGAGGTGGACTGGTACTGGTGCTTGAGGTGGACTGGTACTGGTGCTGAGGTGGACTGGTACTGGTGTTGAGGTGGACTGGTACTGGTGTTGAGGTGGACTGGTACTGGTGTTGAGGTGGACTGGTACTGGTGTTGAGGTGGACTGGTACTGGTGTTGAGGTGGACTGGTACTGGTGTTGAGGTGGACTGGTACTGGTGTTGAGGTGGACTGGTACTGGTGTTGAGGTGGACTGGTACTGGTGCTGAGGTGGACTGGTACTGGTGTTGAGGTGGACTGGTACTGGTGTTGAGGTGGACTGGTACTGGTGTTGAGGTGGACTGGTACTGGTGTTGAGGTGGACTGGTACTGGTGCTGAGGTGGACTGGTACTGGTGTTGAGGTGGACTGGTACTGGTGTTGAGGTGGACTGGTACTGGTGTTGAGGTGGACTGGTACTGGTGTTGAGGTGGACTGGTACTGGTGTTGAGGTGGACTGGTACTGGTGTTGAGGTGGACTGGTACTGGTGTTGAGGTGGACTGGTACTGGTGTTGAGGTGGACTGGTACTGGTGCTGAGGTGGACTGGTACTGGTGCTGAGGTGGACTGGTACTGGTGTTGAGGTGGACTGGTACTGGTGTTGAGGTGGACTGGTACTGGTGTTGAGGTGGACTGGTACTGGTGTGTGAGGTGGACTGGTACTGGTGTGAGGTGGACTGGTACTGGGTGAGGTGGACTGGTACTGGTGCTGAGGTGGACTGGTACTGGTGTTGAGGTGGACTGGTACTGGTGTTGAGGTGGACTGGTACTGGTGCTGAGGTGGACTGGTACTGGTGTTGAGGTGGACTGGTACTGGTGCTGAGGTGGACTGGTACTGGTGCTGAGGTGGACTGGTACTGGTGTTGAGGTGGACTGGTACTGGTGTTGAGGTGGACTGGTACTGGTGTTGAGGTGGACTGGTACTGGTGTTGAGGTGGACTGGTACTGGTGTTGAGGTGGACTGGTACTGGTGTTGAGGTGGACTGGTACTGGTGCTGAGGTGGACTGGTACTGGTGCTGAGGTGGACTGGTACTGGTGCTGAGGTGGACTGGTACTGGTGTTGAGGTGGACTGGTACTGGTGCTGAGGTGGACTGGTACTGGTGTTGAGGTGGACTGGTACTGGTGTTGAGGTGGACTGGTACTGGTGCTGAGGTGGACTGGTACTGGTGCTGAGGTGGACTGGTACTGGTGCTGAGGTGGACTGGTACTGGTGTTGAGGTGGACTGGTACTGGTGCTGAGGTGGACTGGTACTGGTCGTGAAAGATATTGGGATTAGTGTTGAGAAGTATTGATAGTGTTAGTGAGAAGTACTGGTACTGCTGGTAGTGGTAATAGAAGTACTGGTACTGCTGGTAAGAAGTATTGGTAGTAGTAACAGAAGTACAGGTACCGCTGGTAAGAAGTATTGGTAGTAGTAACAGAAGTACTGGTATTATAGAGGAAGTGTATTGGTACTGATGGTGAGACATATTGTTAATATTGGTGAGAAATATTGGTACTAATGAGAGAAGTATTAGCACTGTATTAGAAGTATTGGCAATGGAGTTGGGATGTAATGGTACTGGTAGTGAGATATACTTGTTGTGAGAAATACTGGTAGAGTTGGCGAGAAGTATTGTTACTGGTGGTGCGAAGTAGTATTACTGATGGTAAAAAGTTACCGTTAGGTAACAAGTTACCACTTCGAGACTCGATTCAGCGTCCCGACTATCGCCAAGGAGCGACTGAAAACACTTGGTACGTCATTAGATAGTCAACCTAATGATCTTTTTCTCACTCTGCTACAGAGAGCAAAGCTCTAAGGTCACTGGGTCAAGAAGGTGGTATGCGTCAACACCAGGACGAATGTCGTCAGCTCAGCGAACGTCTACAGGGTTTAACTCTTGTCCCTAACAACCACCCGGCTGTATAGCACTGTCCACACACGATGACCGGCATCCTCTGTCTCTACCCTACAGGAGAACAGTTCATCGCTGTGGCGGGTTGATAAACAATAACTTCGACGATTTATTGAAGAACAAACATTTTGCGATGTTTTGCCTCGCCGAGGAATTTGAGAGCCAGACTTTTCCGTCACTTGCCGAACATGAATAAGACGCAGATTGTTCTCACTGATGTAAACACTTAGAGTCCGAAGACCAATCCTACCATCCTCTTGTTGCAGCTCAGGCCAGTGTGTGGCTGCCAGGAGCAGAGGACCACCGTTGGCCATCTTTCTGAGGGCGACTGAGTCTGAGATCAGGGATGTGAAGGACTCCTTGCATTTCCCCTGTGTGTTGACCTGAGTGAAACTCCGTCCCTGAAAGGAGGGATATTTTTTTTTTCTTTTTTTTATACTTTGTCGCTGTCTCCCGCGTGTGCGAGGTAGCGCAAGGAAACAGACGAAAGAAATGGCCCAACCCCCCCCCCCCCCCCATATACATGTATATACATACGTCCACACACGCAAATATACATACCTACACAGCTTTCCATGGTTTACCCCAGACGCTTCACATGCCTTGATTCAATCCACTGACAGCACGTCAACCCCGGTATACCACATCGCTCCAATTCACTCTATTCCTTGCCCTCCTTTCACCCTCCTGCTTGTTCAGGCCCCGATCACACAAAATCTTTTTCACTCCATCTTTCCACCTCCAATTTGGTCTTCCTCTTCTCCTCGTTCCCTCCACTTCCGACACATATATCCTCTTGGTCAATCTTTCCTCACTCATTCTCTCCATGTGCCCAAACCACTTCAAAACACCCTCTTCTGCTCTCTCAACCACGCTCTTTTTATTTCCACACATCCCTCTTACCCTCACGTTACTCACTCGATCAAACCACCTCACACCACACATTGTCCTCAAACATCTCATAGCCCACGCCTCGCAACCACACAACATTGTTGGAACCACTATTCCTTCAAACATACCCATTTTTGCTTTCCGAGATAATGTTCTCGACTTCCACACATTCTTCAAGGCCCCCAGAATTTTCGCCCCCTCCCCCACCCTATGATCTACTTCCGCTTCCATGGTTCCATCCGCTGCCAGATCCACTCCCAGATATCTAAAACACTTCACTTCCTCCAGTTTTTCTCCATTCAAACTCACCTCCCAATTGACTTGACCCTCAACCCTACTGTACCTAATAACCTTGCTCTTATTCACATTTACTCTTAACTTTCTTCTTCCACACACTTTACCAAACTCAGTCACCAGCTTCTGCAGTTTCTCACATGAATCAGCCACCAGCGCTGTATCATCAGCGAACAACAACTGACTCACTTCCCAAGCTCTTTCATCCCCAACAGACTTCATACTTGCCCCTCTTTCCAAAACTCTTGCATTTACCTCCCTAACAACCCCATCCATAAACAAATTAAACAACCATGGAGACATCACACACCCCTGCCGCAAACCTACATTCACTGAGAACCAATCACTTTCCTCTCTTCCTACACGTACACATGCCTTACATCCTCGATAAAAACTTTTCACTGCTTCTAACAACTTTCCTCCCACACCATATATTCTTAATACCTTCCACAGAGCATCTCTATCAACTCTATCATATGCCTTCTCCAGATCCATAAATGCTACATACAAATCCATTTGCTTTTCTAAGTATTTCTCACATACATTCTTCAAAGCAAACACCTGATCCACACATCCTCTACCACTTCTGAAACCACACTGCTCTTCCCCAATCTGATGCTCTGTACATGCCTTCACCCTCTCAATCAATACCCTCCCATATAATTTACCAGGAATACTCAACAAACTTATACCTCTGTAATTTGAGCACTCACTCTTATCCCCTTTGCCTTTGTACAATGGCACTATGCACGCATTCCGCCAATCCTCAGGCACCTCACCATGAGTCATACATACATTGAATAACCTTACCAACCAGTCAACAATACAGTCACCCCCTTTTTTAATAAATTCCACTGCAATACCATCCAAACCTGCTGCCTTGCCGGCTTTCATCTTCCGCAAAGCTTTCACTACCTCTTCTCTGTTTACCAAATCATTTTCCCTAACCCTCTCACTTTGCATACCACCTCGACCAAAACACCCTATATCTGCCACTCTATCATCAAACACATTCAACAAACCTTCAAAATACTCACTCCATCTCCTTCTCACATCACCACAACTTGTTATCACCTCCCCATTTGCGCCCTTCACTGCAGCTCAGGCCAGTGTGTGGCTGCCAGGAGCAGAGGACCACCGTTGGCCATCTTTCTGAGGGCGACTGAGTCTGAGATCAGGGATGTGAAGGGCTCCTTGCATTTCCTCTGTGTGTTGACCTGAGTGAAACTCCGTCCCTGAAAGGAGGGATATATATATATATATATATATATATATATATATATATATATATATATATATATATATATATATATATATATATATATATATATATATATATATATATATATATATATATATATGAGTTTGGTAAAGTGTGTGAAAGAAGAAAGTTAAGAGTAAATGTGAGTAAGAGCAAGGTTATTAGGTACAGTAGGGTTGAGGGTCAAGTCAATTGGGAGGTAAGTTTGAATGGAGAAAAACTGGAGGAAGTGAAGTGTTTTAGATATCTGGGAGTGGATCTGGCAGCGGATGGAACCATGGAAGCGGAAGTGGATCATATGGTGGGGGAGGGGGCGAAAATCCTGGGAGCCTTGAAGAATGTGTGGAAGTCGAGAACATTATCTCGGAAAGCAAAAATGGGTATGTTTGAAGGAATAGTGGTTCCAACAATGTTGTATGGTTGCGAGGCGTGGGCTATGGATAGAGTTGTGCGCAGGAGGATGGATGTGCTGGAAATGAGATGTTTGAGGACAATGTGTGGTGTGAGGTGGTTTGATCGAGTAAGTAACTTAAGGGTAAGAGAGATGTGTGGAAATAAAAAGAGCGTGGTTGAGAGAGCAAAAGAGGGTGTTTTGAAATGGTTTGGGCACATGGAGAGAATGAGTGAGGAAAGATTGACCAAGAGGATATATGTGTCAGAGGTGGAGGGAACGAGGAGAAGTGGGAGACGAAATTGGAGGTGGAAAGATGGAGTGAAAAAGATTTTGTGTGATCGGGGCCTGAACATGCAGGAGGGTGAAAGGAGGGCAAGGAATAGAATGAATTGGATCGATGTGGTATACCAGGGTTCACGTGCTGTCAGTGGATTGAATCAAGGCATGTGAAGCGTCTGGGGTAAATCATGGAAAGTTGTGTGGGGCCTGGATGTGGAAAGGGAGCTGTGGTTTCGGGCATTATTGCATGACAGCTAGAGACTGAGTGTGAACGAATGGGGCATTTGTTGTCTTTTCCTAGTGCTACCTCGCACACCTAAGGGGGGGAGGGGGATGGTATTCCATGTGTGGCGAGGTGGCGATTGGAATGAATAAAGGCAGAGAGTGTGAATTGTGGGCATGGGTATGTATGTATGTGTCTGTGTGTGTATATATATGTGTACATTGAGATGTATAGGTATGTATATTTGCGTGTGTGGACGTGTATGTATATACATTGTGTATGGGGGTGGGTTGGGCCATTTCTTTCGTCTGTTTCCTTGCGCTACCTTGCAAACGCGGGAGACAGCGACAAAGGAAAATAAATAAATAAATAAATATATATATATATATATATATATATATATATATATATATATATATATATATATATATATAAACATATATATATATATATATATATATATATATATACATATATATTATCCCTGGGGATAGGGGAGAAAGAATAATTCCCACGTATTCCGTGCATGTCGTAGAAGGCGACTAAAAGGGGAGGGAGCAGGGGCTGGAAATCCTCCCCTCTAGTTTTTTTTTTCAATTTTCCAAAAGAAGGAATAGTAAAGGGGGCCAGGTGAGGATATTCCCTCAGAGGCCCAGTCCTCTGTTCTTAGCGCTACCTCGCTAACGCGGGAAATGGCGAATAGTATGAAATATATATATATATATATATATATATATATATATATATATATATATATATATATATATATATTTTTTTTTTTTTTTTCTCTTTTTTTTTTTTTTTGCTTTGTCGCTGTCTCCCGCGTTTGCGAGGTAGCGCAAGGAAACAGACGAAAGAAATGGCCCAACCCACCCCCATAGACATGCATATACATACGTCCACACACACAAATATACATACCTACACAGCTTTCCATGGTTTACCCCAGACGCTTCAAATGCCCTGATTCAATCCACTGACACCACGTCAACCCCGTTATGCCACATCGATCCAATTCACTCTATTCTTTGCCCTCCTTTCGCCCTCCTGCATGTTCAGGCCCCGATCACACAAAATCTTTTTCACTCAATCTTTCCACCTCCAATTTGGTTTCCCACTTCTCCTCATTCCCTCCACCTCCGACACATATATCCTCTTGGTCAATCTTTCCTCACTCATTCTCTCCATGTGCCCAAACCATTTCAAAACACCCTCTTCTGCTCTCTCAACCACGCTCTTTTTATTTCCACACATCTCTCTTACCCTTACGTTACTTATTCGATCAAACCACCTCACACCACATATTGTCCTCAAACATCTCATTTCCAGCACATCCATCCTCCTGCGCACAACTCTATCCATAGCCCACGCCTCATAACCATACAACATTGTTGGAACCACTATTCCTTCAAACATACCCATTTTTGCTTTCCGAGATAATGTTCTCGACCTCCACACATTCTTCAAGGCTCCCAGGATTTTCGCCCCCTCCCCAACCCTATGATCCAATTCCATTTCCATGGTTCCATCCGCTGCCAGACCCACTCCCAGATATCTAAAACACTTTATTTCCTACAGTTTTTCTCCATTCAAACTTACCTCCCAATTGACTTGACCCTCAACCCTACTGTACCTAATTACCTTGCTCTTATTCACATTTACTCTTAACTTTCTTCTTTCACACACTTTACCAAACTCAGTCACCACCTTCTGCAGTTTCTCACATGAATCAGCCACCAGCGCTGTATCATCAGCGAAAAACAACTGACTCACTTCCCAAGCTCTCTCATCCCCAACAGACTTCATACTTGCCCCTCTTTCCAAAACTCTTGCATTCACCTCCCTAACAACCCCATCCATAAACAAATTAAACAACCATGAAGGCATCAAACACCCTTCCCGCAAACCTACATTCAACTGAGAACCAATCACTTTCCTCTCTTCCTACACGTACACATGCCTTACATCCTCGATAAAAACTTTTCACTGCTTCTAACAATTTGCCTTCCACGCCATATATTCTTAGTACCTTCCACAGAGCATCTCTATCAACTGTATCATATACCTTCTCCAGATCCATAAATGCTACATACATATCCATTTGCTTTTCTAAGTATTTCTCACATACATTCTTCAAAGCAAACACCTGATCCACACATCCTCTACCACTTCTGAAACCACACTGCTCTTCCCCAATCTGATGCTCTGTACACGCCTTCACCCTCTCAATCAATACCCTCCCATATAATTTACCAGGAATACTCAACAAACTTATACCTCTGTAATTTGAGCACTCACTCTTATCCCCTTTGCCTTTAGACAATGGCACTATGCACGCATTCCGCCAATCCTCAGGCACCTCACCATGAATCATACCTACATTAAATAACCTTACCAACCAGTCAACAATACAGTCAACCCCTTTTTTAATAGATTTCGCTGCAGTTACCATCCAAACCTGCAGCCTTGCCGGCTTTCATTTCCCGGAAAGCTTTTACTACCTCTTCTCTGTTTACCAAATGATTTTCCTTAACCCTCTCACTTTGCACACCACCTCGACCAAAACACCCTATATCTGCCACTCTGTCATCAAACACATTCAACAAACCTTCAAAATTCTCACTCCATCTCCTTCTCATATCACCACTACTTGTTATCACCTACCCATTAGCCCCCTCCACCGAAGTTCCCATTTGCTCCCTTGTCTTACGCACTTTATTTACCTCCTTCCAGAACATCCTTTTATTCTCCCTAAAATTTAATGATACTGTCTCACCCCAACTCTCATTTGCCCTCTTTTTCACCTCTTGCACCTTTCTCTTGACCTCCTGTCTCTTTCTTCAATACATCTCCCACTCAATTGCATTTTTCCCTGGAAAAATCGTCCAAATGCCTCTCTGTTCTCTTTCACTAATAATCTTACTTCTTCATCCCACCACTCACTGCCCTTTCTAATCAACCCACCTCCCACGCTTCTCATGCCACAAGCATCTTTTGCTCAAGCCATCACTGTTTCGTTAAATACGTCCCATTTCCCCCCCCCCCCCCCCCCCTCGCCACGCACTCCCCTTACCTCCTTTGTTCTCACCTTTTTCCATTCTGTACGCAGTTTCTCCTGGTACTTCCTCACACAAGTCTCCTTCCCAATCTCACTTACTCTCACCACCCTCTTCACCCCAACATTCTCTCTTCTTTTCTGAAAATCCATACAAATCTTCATCTTCGCCTCCACAAGATAACGATCAGACATCCCTCCAGTTGCACCTCTCAGCACATTAACATCCAAAAGTCTCTCTTTCGCGCGCCTGTCAATAAACACGTAATCCAATAACGCTCTCTGGCCATCTCTCCTACTTACATACGTTTACTTATGCATATCTCGCTTTTTGAACCAGTTACTCCCAATCACCAGTCCTTTTTCAGTACATAAATCTACAAGCTCTTCACCATTTCCATTTACAACACTGAACACCCTATGTATACCAATTATTCCTCAACTGCCACATTACTCATCTTTGCATTGAAATCACCCATCACCATAACCCGGTCTCGTGCATCAAAACCACTAACACACTCACTCAGCTGCTCCCAAAACACTTGCCTCTCATGATCTTTCTTCTCATGCACAGGTGCATATGCACCAATAATCACCCATCTCTCTCCATCAAATTTCAGTTTTACCCATATTAATCTAGAATTTACTTTCTTACATTCTATCACATACTCCCACAACTCCTGTTTCAGGAGTAGTGCTACTCCTTCCCTTAATCTTGTCTTCTCACTAACCCCTGACTTTACTCCCAAGACATTCCCAAACCACTCTTCCCCTTTACCGTGTATGTATATATATATATATATATATATATATATATATATATATATATATATATATATATATATATATATATTCATGTGAGAAACTGCAGAAGCTGGTGACTGAGTTTGGAAAAGTGTGTGGAAGAAGAAAGTTAAGAGTAAATGTGAATAAGAGCAAGGTTATTAGGTACAGTAGGGTTGAGGGTCAAGTCAATTGGGAGGTGAGTTTGAATGGAGAAAAACTGGAGGAAGCGAAGTGTTTTAGATATCTGGGAGTGGATCTGGCAGCGGATGGAACCATGGAAGCGGAAGTGGATCATAGGGTGGGGGAGGGGGCGAAAATCCTGGGAGCCTTGAAGAATGTGTGGAAGTCGAGAACATTATCTCGGAAAGCAAAAATGGGTATGTTTGAAGGAATAGTGGTTCCAACAATGTTGTATGGTTGCGAGGCGTGGGCTTTGGATAGAGTTGTGCGCAGGAGGATGGATGTGCTGGAAATGAGATGTTTGAGGACAATGTGTGGTGTGAGGTGGTTTGATCGAGTGAGTAACGTAAGGGTAAGAGAGATGTGTGGAAATAAAAAGAGCGTGGTTGAGAGAGCAGATAAGGGTGTTTTGAAGTGGTTTGGGCACATGGAGAGGATGAGTGAGGAAAGATTGACCAAGAGGATATATGTGTCGGAGGTGGAGGGAACAAGGAGAAGAGGGAGACCAAATTGGAGGTGGAAAGATGGAGTGAAAAAGATTTTGTGTGATCGGGGCCTGAACATGCAGGAGGGTGAAAGGAGGGCAAGGAATACAGTGAATTGGAGCGATGTGGTATACCGGGGTTGACGTGCTGTCAGTGGATTGAAGCAGGGCATGTGAAGCGTCTGGGGTAAACCATGGAAAGCTGTGTAGGTATGTATATTTGCGTGTGTGGACGTATGTATATACATGTGTATGGGGGGGGGGTTTGGCCATTTCTTTCGTCTGTTTCCTTGCGCTACCTCGAAAACGCGGGAGACAGCGACAAAGTATAATAATAAAAAATAATAAATATATATATATATATATATATATATATATATATATATATATATATATATATATATATATATATATATATATATATATATATATATTTTTTTTTTTTTTTTTCATACTATTCGCTATTTCTCGCGTTAGCGAGGTAGCGTTAAGAACAGAGGACTGGGCCTTTGAGGGAATATTCTCACCTGGCCCCCTTTCTCTGTTCCTTCTTTAAAGAAAAAAAAAAACGAGAGGGGAGGGTTTCCAGCCACCCGCTCCCTCCCCTTTTAGTCGCCTTCTACGACCGCAGGGAATACGTGGGAAGTATTCTTTCTCCCCTATCCCCTATATATATATATATATATATATATATATATATATATATATATATATATATATATATATATATATATATATTTATTTATATTTATATATTTATATATTTATATATTTATATATATATATATATATATATATATATATATATATATATATATATATATATATATATATATATATATATTTACGGTACACTAAGATCTGAATTTGTAAAAGCTTTAAAATTTAGTCAACTAAAAACTTAAGTCTTGACTATAACGATCTATGTTTTGTATACGACCAAATTCACTTCTCTAGACGTATTTCAGACATTAGTAAATGATATACAGATTAAGATCTTATACTTGATGCCTCTGGTGCTCTTCAGTCATTTTGTAACTACAAGTTAAATGTTTGGTCAGATTTATATTTGTAAAAACATTTTTGAGACGAATTTGATTCTTAGTTGTATTACAATTATGAGTGTTTGTATGGATGTGTGCTTGCAAGGTGCACGTATCTTATCATATTTACATGGGCTGATGAAGGAAAAATATTTCCTATGATTACCTTTGTGTGTTACGGGGAGAGAGTATTACGTAAATGTATGGTGTTATGTTTCTTAGCCTTCTTGATATAGTACATGTCTTTACTTTTATGTATGTATGCACACACACACACACACACACACACACACACACACACATACACACACACACACACCATTTATCGGTCATTCCCAAGGAGAGGATCAACACCTGGGTTGGGTGCAGGCCGACTGCTATACCCAGGTTTCGTACCCACGCTGATCTGACCTCGGGCTGGCCCGTGCTCACTCATGGTCAGTAACGCTAACCACTACACCACGGAGGCGTAGTGTAAGTCCATATGTCTGATGAGGTGTTTATGTGCATCTATCTAACTTACACGATTAAAAACCTCTGATTTTCGTTGTCCTTTGGGAACGTGGAACTTGAGTTCTGGAAATTGGCATCACAGATCCAGGACCATTTGTCATTTGTCATTTACTTTAGGTATTGTAATTTAGGTAATTTAGGTAATTTAGGTAATTTAAAGAACTTTTTTAAGGATCATGTTCTGCTCTAGGGATTAATGTCCAACACTTTAAAAAGCAGTTTTGGTCTGATACACGAAACAAAATGAATTTACACAGCGCTAACTTTGTGGAACCCGGTCCAAACTGGGAAAATTGCCCAGTTTTCTGTCACAGTTGGTAGACTAACCTAATTCTATATAGTATTTTCACTTCCATAGTGAATTGGATTTTAAGCCTCTTATCGCCAACAGTAATATTTGGTCTCCCTCCATCATCTCACCAAGTAACTGATATTAACCCCCGTGTGACCTTACGTGACCTAGGGAGGTCATAGGTCAGGTACTGAGCGGTAGACGACGCTGACCATCACAACGGTAGTTGCTCCCACGTCTGACTTCCTCTAATCACCGATCGCCTTATGGGACCCATCATAATGATATGTCGGCTACGCTCATGTTATCAGCGTAGTCGACGACCCAACTCACCTTTTGATAACCCTGGTGTCCCAGTGCGTCAGTCGTAAGTCGAGTCATCTTGACTCAGATCAAAAGTGCGTCTCTCTGGCGCCTGGACACCTCGCGGGCATGTGAGTCTAGGCTCATCTTCACTACACGGGCCCGTAAGGCTCCTCAATCATTAGTAGGATTTCTCCCGGTGATTCTGGAAGCTTTTCCTTCGAACTGGACCTGGACATTTATATACATACACGTTCATACACGCACATATACATACATATACATATCAACTTGTACACATATACATACATGTACATACACATACACAGACATATACATATATACATATGTACATATTCATGCTTGCCTTCATCCATTCCTGTCGCTGCCCCGCCCCACAGGAAACAGCATCGCTACCCCCTGCTTCAGCGAGGTAGCGCCAGAAAAACAAAGAAGGCCACGTTCGTTCACACTGTCTCTGGCTGTCACGTGTAATACACCGAAACCACTGCTTCCAATCCATACCCAGGCCTCACAGAACTTTCCATGGTTTACCCCAGACGCTTCACATGTCCTGGTTCAATCCATTGAAATCACGTCGACCCCGGTATACCACATTGTTCCAATTCACTCTATTTCTTGCACGCCTCTCACCCTCCTGTATGTTCAGGCCCCTCGCAGTTCAGGAGTTTTGATTGTTTACTGAAACTTTACAATACACGTCACGGAAACAGTCCGCCACATCAAATGTAAACACTTTATAAAGTTTTCAAATCCCAACACCAGCACAAAGGCTTGTACATCCTGTTACCTCCATGCCAGGCTATACACTGACCTGACCGTTAAAGGGAAAGTGACGGACGCCTTGTGGTCAAGAGAGGTTGTGTGTGGGTAGTTGGCCTGTGTAGCGAGATGCGTGTTCAACTGTTCTTCTTATGTTGTCTTGATAATTCTTTACTATTGATTTGGTTCATAAAATGGTTTGGTTTAGTTACTAAGGGATAAAATGAAGTTATAAGTATTAGCAATTAAGACATTCAATGACATTAGTGGTAGCATAATCAGATGAAGGGTACAATGTGACTGGGTTGTTAAGTTCTACAGGGTGATCGTTTTCTTGCCAGTCTTTAGCAATAGTATTACTGTGGTCACCTATGCGTACTGAATGACCGTGCTAATGGTATCTTTCAGTTTCATTTTGACATGTCTGGCCAATGTATATAACTTTACATTTAACGGCGTAAACACTCCCAGTTTTCTAATAATTTGGCGTGCTTTTCATTAAGGTCTTACTTATTGTGTTATTGTATTGGAAGACAACATTGAAATAACGTTTCTTTACATGATCTAAGTTAGGAGAGTTGGGAAACTCTAAGCATTTAGATCTATCATCCTTTTCCACATTTCAGTTACTAGATGCATAAGATGTCTTCCTGACTTTCCTGTAAGTTTTGTTCACAAAGCACTAGGAGCAACATACATGCTTAAAAACACATATCATAAAGTTATATTTATCTTCTAGATTTATGGATCACATACGCGCAATGTTTTTAAGAATACCTACATATCTAACGACATTTTTTATCTTGAAGGATGAGTGATCAGATGTCCAGGTTACCATCACAACACAAAAGGGAAATTTGCTCCCCTTTCCCATTCAATTCTGAATTTGATGGTGGCGCAAATGTTGCTTAATTCATTAAAGTAAACGTCACAATAATAGGAAGTTGGCCATAAGGACCACATATCATCAAGGTATCTAAGCCAAAAGTTTTGGATGGTTACTCCTAAAAGTTAGAATCTGAGTATTGTATGGGTAAGCTATAGGGAAAGGGACTAAGGAGGTTTCCCAAGGCTATACCAAATTCCTGTATATGAGCATTACCTTCAGCGTCTTGGAAAACATTATTGGAAACACAAAGTTCCATTAAGCCAAATGGAAGTTTATATGGACAGGGGCAAGTTGAGGCTAATGAGATCAGGTATTGTCCTCCTTAAGTAAGCGATGGTTTCATCACTGGTGGTGACTTTGGTGAACAGGAAATGTACATCAGAACTAATGAGTTTATGTTCAGAGAAATTAATGTTTTGATCCTTGTTTGTAGAATCTATGCAATGGAGAGATTTTTTTCTCTTGAAGATGGTTAAGGTGTTTAGCTAAACATTTGGATAACATAAAACTAGTTTTGTGAGTTTCATAGTGACCATATATGCACGAAAGAGCAGGATTAACTAACCTTATTGACTTCAAAATGTCCTGCTGCTTCTTAAACAGCTAGTTGAGTTTAGAGTTGAAGGTCGTTACTATATTACTAAAGAGATTGGATGTTAATCTTTCATATGTTACCCTATCATTTAACGCATCCTGTAGTTGACATATATAGTCCACTGTATTGAAAATCGCGATTTGGTTAGTTTTGTCATATTTTATGATGCGAATATATTTTTCTTGAAATTTTCAATGGCTCTCTGTAATCTGTGTTATATAACTACACTTTGCAATGTTATCATTGGTCAAGGTACTTAGAATTAAACCAAATAAGAAATCAAATTCCTAGTCGGTGTTATAAGTGGATTTTGCGATAGATAGTAGATACTTCACTCCAAAATCATCAGTGGATTTAAATGTACAAGAGAGTCCAAATCCTAAAGCATTTTTTCACCATAGGTTAGAGAACGATCGAAAGATTTATAATGTTCTTATCTGTGTTTTGATGCTTTGGCTCATATGCTATCATAAAGGTATTCAATCCATTTCCATTGAATTCTTCATTCTGATGATGTGGTGTTTGACTCGTTCTTCTGGCAGCATCGACTGTGTCAACACAAACAGAGGAGGATTATCTTCATGTTTGTGTGAGGTTATCGTACGTCTTGACAGAGTCTGTTTTTGCATTGTTTACGTTCTGTAGGAAGAATTTCATGTTCTATTCTCCCAGATAGAGTTTGTTTACATGGAAGGCAATTGGGATGAGGGTGCGTGGTATTACTGTGTTCCTAATGCATTCTTGTAGGAATGTATGTTGTAACTACTTCGTGTTGGTAGATAGATAGGCTTGGACGTAATAGGGTGTACGTACAAGTTGATGTGTTGGTGCTGGGATTCGAAACCTTGTGAAATGTTTACACCTGACGACACGGATTGTCTCCATGAAACATGACGTGTATTATGAAGTTCCAGTAAACAATCAGAACTCCCACTGAAATGCTATTAATCCTTCATAGAATAATACCAAACTGGTGTCATCATCGTCAAATTATGATCACGATGGCGTTCCCACCTGACATCATCCAGATATACACAATACTCACCATACTTGTTTGTAAGTACCGTCATGCCTACCTTTCCACCTTGCTTTTAAAGTTTCTCAGCTTTCATATGCACCTCCTGGCTAGATGACTCCAAGACTAACGTGACCATAACTGGTTACGTCTTGGTTATAACCATAATTTTTCTCTCTACTTTTACCATGATAATTGCATCTGGCAATCCCATAGCCTCCAGCGTTCATATGATAAGTATATCCTCCTTCTTTCTCCTTTCTTCTGTATCTGGCTGTATGATCTTCGAAACCAAAAACCATCAGTTATTTACGATTTTCGACTGCCTGCCACGCTGATCTCTCTTATTTTGGTGTCACCTTCTTTTCAGCTACGTCCCTCAGAGTAGCATTCTCAGAATGTTTGGATGCAACAAGTGGTGTGCCACAGGGGTTAGTCTTGGGACCTGTTCTCTTTCTCATATATATCAGTGGTATTCATAATGGGCTACACTGCAAGTTATCAAAATCCATAGACGATACAAAGCTTTGAGACAAATCTACAATAGAAATTGAACGTTTACAGCTTTAAACTAACGGATAGGTTGACGGACTGGAAGTACAGATGGCAAATGAATTTTGATATCAATAAGTGTAAAGTTTTAAGCACCGATAATCAAACGATATGGCAAGCAAATCATACCGTGAATTCCTTTGAACCGCATACAGTAGCTGGGGTAAACGTCTTTGGTGTATAGATCTCTGGTGACCTAAAGCTAAGAAAGCATCACAAGTGTCTAAGAAACTACTCTCTCTCTCTCTCTCTCTCTCTCTCTCTCTCTCTCTCTCTCTCTCTCTCTCTCTCTCTCTCTCTCTCTCTCTCTCTCTCTCTCTCCCGGTCACTGATGTGCCTTCACTTTGAATACTCTGTTCTGTTTTGGTCACTCTGCTTTTGACAAGAAAAAAAAGGGCAAAACAAAGAGAGCGCAGTTGCGAGAAGCCAAGATCATCCCGAACTGATAAATGAATTTTATGACAATCAACCAAACGACTTTAACTAATTTAGCTTAAGAAAGAGAAGGTTAAGAAGTGATTCAGTTCAGGTGTTCAAATTTATCAAATGCTTTCATAATCTTGATCGAGGGAGCTACTCAAGGCTCGAATTGTCTGATTTCATTCAAAGTCATCAGTACAAATTCGTTGGCAAACGTGTTACTCCGAATGAGGCAGAGAAGTTTGTTCTTCAACAGAGATATTCTTCAACATACAGAACGATAGTTTTTCCAGTCTGAGTAGTAGATGGACAAACAGAACCATAGATTCGTTTGAGATTAGTCCTGATAGATAATTAGCATAACGATCACGACTAACATTATTTAACCCTCTAAAGTTTACATGTATAAAATTCTCAATGCTTATCTACTCTTATCAGACTAATCTGTGAGTTCTAGTCTCTTCCACTACCACGAATAACATCGAAAGGTCCCTGTGGTCTCCTGCCGTCTGAGTTCCTTTGTATTCCTTTGTATTCGTTTGAGGTGGGAGGGAGAATCCCTTTCCAGTAGCCCCAGGCGCGGACTCAAGATAAACTTCCTAGTACGAGCTGTGTTACAGTTCGTTGAGAAACGTACTTGAGGCATGAATATATTATACCTAGTTCTAAGTATACACCAGAATATCCACAGTGTTGTCGTACCTTGGGAATAGCACGGTACGAGAGATCAAATACACTCGATAGAGATTTCAATATCAAATTTTTATGTTGGGCCACAGCAGTCTTTAGACCCACAAAGCTTAACGATTTTTGCATTGCTCTTGAGAATGATAAGATGGGATGACGTCATGAATTAGGACGACTTGGGGGAAGCTTTTGGCAACTATTCAGTAAATGACACTTGAATTAGATGACGAAACGTGTTTGACAGTGCGTAATAGACTGGCCTTTTTATTTATCCACAGTGAAACAATAGCAAATACATATGGTAGAGAAAAAAAGCAAGTCATTCTGGCTTCGGCTATCAGTTCACAGACAACCTACTGATCATATACATATATATATATATATATATATATATATATATATATATATATATATATATATATATATATATATATATATATTTTTTTTTTTTTTTTTTTTTTATACTTTGTCGCTGTCTCCCGCGTTTGCGAGGTAGCGCAAGGAAACAGACGAAAGAAATGGCCCAACCCCCCCCCCCCATACACATGTACATACGTCCACACACGCAAATATACATACCTACACAGCTTTCCATGGTTTACCCCAGACGCTTCACATGCCTTGATTCAATCCACTGACAGCACGTCAACCCCTGTATACCACATCGCTCCAATTCACTCTATTCCTTGCCCTCCTTTCACCCTCCTGCATGTTCAGGCCCCGATCACACAAAATCTTTTTCACTCCATCTTTCCACCTCCAATTTGGTCTCCCTCTTCTCCTCGTTCCCTCCACCTCCGACACATATATCCTCTTGGTCAATCTTTCCTCACTCATTCTCTCCATGTGCCCAAACCATTTCAAAACACCCTCTTCTGCTCTCTCAACCACGCTCTTTTTATTTCCACACATCTCTCTTACCCTTACGTTACTCACTCGCTCAAACCACCTCACACCACACATTGTCCTCAAACATCTCATTTCCAGCACATCCATCCTCCTGCGCACATCTCTATCCATAGCCCACGCCTCGCAACCATACAACATTGTTGGAACCACTATTCCTTCAAACATACCCATTTTTGCTTTCCGAGATAATGTTCTCGACTTCCACACATTTTTCAAGGCTCCCAAAATTTTCGCCCCCTCCCCCACCCTATGATCCACTTCCGCTTCCATGGTTCCATCCGCTGCCAGATCCACTCCCAGATATCTAAAACACTTCACTTCCTCCAGTTTTTCTCCATTCAAACTCACCTCCCAATATATATATATATATATATATATATATATATATATATATATATATATATATATATATATATATATATATATATATATATATATATATATATATATATATATATATATATATATATATATATATATATATATACATATATATATATATATATATATATATATATATATATATATATATATATATATATATATATATTATCCCTGGGGACAGGGGATTAAGAATACTTCCCACGTATTCCCTGCGTGTCGTAGAAGGCGACTAAAAGGGGAGGGAGCGGGGGGGGGGGGGCCTGGAAATCCTCCCCTCTCGTTTTTTTTTTTTTTTTTGATTTTCCAAAAGAAGGAACACATGGGGCCAGGTGAGGATATTCCAAAAAAGGCCCAGTCCTCTGTTCTTAACGCTACCTCGCTAACGCGGGAAATGGCAAATAGTTTAAAAGAAAGAAAGATATATATATATATATATATATATATATATATATATATATATATATATATATATATATATATATATATATATATCCTCCCCTCCTTGTATTAACTTTCTAAAATGGGAAACAGAAGAAGGAGTCACGCGGGGAGTGATCATCCTCCTCGAAGGCTCAGAGTGGGGTGCCTAAATGTGTGTGGATGTAACCAAGATGTGAAAAAAGGAGAGATAGGTAGTATGTTTGAGGAAAGGAACCTGGATGTTTTGGCTCTGAGTGAAACGAAGCTCAAATGTAAAGGGGAAGAGTGGTTTGGAAATGTCTGGGGAGTGAAGTCAGGGTTTTAGTGAGAGGACAAGAGCAAGGGAAGGAGTAGCAATACTCCTGAAACAGGAGTTGTGGGAGTATGTGATAGAATGTAAGAAAGTAAATTCTCGATTAATATGGGTAAAATTGAAAGTTGATGGAGAGAGGTGGGTGATTATTGGTGCATATGCACCTGGGCATGAGAAGAAAGATCATGAGAGGCAAGTGTTTTGGGAGCAGCTAAATGAGTGTGTTAGCGGTTTTGATGCACGAGACCGGGTTATAGTGATGGGTGATTTGAATGCAAAGGTGAGTAATGTGGCAGTTGAGGGAATAATTGGTATGCATGGGGTGTTCAGTGTTGTAAATGGAAATGGTGAAGAGCTTGTAGATTTATGTGCTGAAAAAGGACTGATGATTGGGAATACCTGGTTTAAAAAGCGAGATATACATAAGTATACTTATGTAAGTAGGAGAGATGGCCAGAGAGCGTTATTGCATTACGTGTTAATTGACAGGCGTGCGAAAGAGAGACTTTTGGATGTTAATGTGCTGAGAGGTGCAACTGGAGGGATGTCTGATCATTATCTTGTGGAGGCTAAGGTGAAGCTTAGTATGGGTTTTCAGAAAAGAGGAGTGAATGTTGGGGTGAAGAAGGTGGTGAGAGTAAGTGAGCTTGGGAAGGAGACCTGTGTGGGGAAGTACCAGGAGAGACTGTGTACAGAATGGAAAAAGGTGAGAACAATGGAAGTAAGGGGAGTGGGGGAGGAATGGGATGTATTTAGGGAATCAGTGATGGATTGCGCAAAAGATGCTTGTGGCATGAGAAGAGTGGGAGGTGGGCTGTTTAGAAAGGGTAGTGAGTGGTGGGATGAAGAAGTAAGAGTATTAGTGAAAGAGAAGAGAGAGGCATTTGGACGATTTTTGCAGGGAAAAAATGCAATTGAGTGGGAGAAGTATAAAAGAAAGAGACAGGAGGTCAAGAGAAAGGTGCAAGAGGTGAAAAAAAGGGCAAATGAGAGTTGGGGTGAGAGACTATCAGTAAATTTTAGGGAGAATAAAAAGATGTTCTGGAAGGAGGTAAATAGGGTGCGTAAGACAAGGGAGCAAATGGGAACTTCAGTGAAGGGCGTAAATGGGGAGGTGATAACAAGTAGCGGTGATGTGAGAAGGAGATGGAATGAGTATTTTGAAGGTTTGTTGAATGTGTCTGATGACAGAGTGGCAGATATAGGGTGTTTTGGTCGAGGTGGTGTGCAAAGTGAGAGGGTTAGGGAAAATGATTTGGTAAACAGAGAAGAGGTAGTAAAAGCTTTGCGGAAGATGAAAGCCGGCAAGGCAGCAGGTTTGGATGGTATTGCAGTGGAATTTATTAAAAAAGGGGGTGACTGTATTGTTGACTGGTTGGTAAGGTTATTTAATGTATGTATGACTCATGGTGAGGTGCCTGAGGATTGGCGGAATGCGTGCATAGTGCCATTGTACAAAGGCAAAGGGGATAAGAGTGAGTGCTCAAATTACAGAGGTATAAGTTTGTTGAGTATTCCTGGTAAATTATATGGGAGGGTATTGATTGAGAGGGTGAAGGCATGTACAGAGCATCAGATTGGGGAAGAGCAGTGCGGTTTCAGAAGTGGTAGAGGATGTGTGGATCAGGTGTTTGCTTTGAAGAATGTATGTGAGAAATACTTAGAAAAGCAAATGGATTTGTATGTAGCATTTATGGATCTGGAGAAGGCATATGATAGAGTTGATAGAGATGCTCTGTGGAAGGTATTAAGAATATATGGTGTTGGAGGCAAGTTGTTAGAAGCAGTGAAAAGTTTTTATCGAGGATGTAAGGCATGTGTACGTGTAGGAAGAGAGGAAAGTGATTGGTTCTCAGTGAATGTAGGTTTGCGGCAGGGGTGTGTGATGTCTCCATGGTTGTTTAATTTGTTTATGGATGGGGTTGTAAGGGAGGTAAATGCAAGAGTCCTGGAAAGAGGGGCAAGTATGAAGTCTGTTGGGGATGAGAGAGCTTGGGAAGTGAGTCAGTTGTTGTTCGCTGATGATACAGCGCTGGTGGCGGATTCATGTGAGAAACTGCAGAAGCTGGTGACTGAGTTTGGTAAAGTGTGTGGAAGAAGAAAGTTGAGAGTAAATGTGAATAAGAGCAAGGTTATTAGGTACAGTAGGGGTGAGGGTCAAGTCAATTGGGAGGTGAGTTTGAATGGAGAAAAACTGGAGGAAGTGAAGTGTTTTAGATATCTGGGAGTGGATCTGTCAGCGGATGGAACCATGGAAGCGGAAGTGGATCATAGGGTGGGGGAGGGGGCGAAAATTTTGGGAGCCTTGAAAAATGTGTGGAAGTCGAGAACATTATCTCGGAAAGCAAAAATGGGTATGTTTGAGGGAATAGTGGTTCCAACAATGTTGTATGGTTGCGAGGCGTGGGCTATGGATAGAGATGTGCGCAGGAGGATGGATGTGCTGGAAATGAGATGTTTGAGGACAATGTGTGGTGTGAGGTGGTTTGATCGAGTAAGTAACGTAAGGGTAAGAGAGATGTGTGGAAATAAAAAGAGCGTGGTTGAGAGAGCAGAAGAGGGTGTTTTGAAATGGTTTGGGCACATGGAGAGAATGAGTGAGGAGAGATTGACCAAGAGGATATATGTGTCGGAGGTGGAGGGAACGAGGAGAAGAGGGAGACCAAATTGGAGGTGGAAAGATGGAGTGAAAAAGATTTTGTGTGATCGGGGCCTGAACATGCAGGAGGGTGAAAGGAGGGCAAGGAATAGAGTGAATTGGAGTCATGTGGTATACAGGGGTTGACGTGCTGTCAGTGGATTGAATCAAGGCATGTGAAGCGTCTGGGGTAAACCATGGAAAGCTGTGTAGGTATGTATATTTGCGTGTGTGGACGTGTGTATGTACATGTGTATGGGGGGGGGGGGGGGTTGGGCCATTTCTTTCGTCTGTTTCCTTGCGCTACCTCGCAAACGCGGGAGACAGCGACAAAGTATAAAAAAAAAAAAAAAAAAATATATATATATGTATATATATATATATATATATATATATATATATATATATATATATATATATATATATATATATATATATATATATATATATATATATATATATAAATATATATATATATATATATATATATATATATATATATATATATATATATATATATATATATATTTATTTATTTATTTTGCTTTGTCGCTGTCTCCCGCGTTTGCGAGGTAGCGCAAGGAAACAGACGAAAGAAATGGCCCAACCCCCCCCAAAAACATGTATATACACACACATCCACACACGCAAATACACATACCTATACATCTCAATGTACACATATATATACACACACAGACACATACATATATACCCATGCACACATTTCACACGTTCTGCCTTTATTCATTCCCATCGCCACCTCGCCACATATGGAATACCATCCCCCTCCCCCCTCAAGTGTGCGGGGAAGCGCTAGGAAAAGACAACAAAGGCCTCATTCGTTCACATTCAGTCTCTAGCTGTCATGCAATAATGCCCGAAACCACAGCTCCCTTTCCACATCCAGGCCCCACACAGCTTTCCATTGTTTACCCCAGACGCTTCACATGCCCTGATTCAATCCACTGACAGCACGTCAACCCCGGTATACCACATCGATCCAATTCACTTTATTCCTTCCCCGCCTTTCACCCTCCTGCATGTTCAGGCCCCGATCACTCAAAATCTTTTTCACTCCATCTTTCCACCTCCAATTTGGTTCCCCACTTCTCCTAGTTCCCTCCACCTCCGACACATATATCCTTTTGGTCAATCTTTCCTCACTCATTCTCTCCATGTGACCAAACCATTTCAAAACACCCTCTTCTGCTCTCTCAACCACGCTCTTTTTATTTCCACTCATCTCTCTTACCCTTACATTACTTACTCATCAAACCACCTCACACCACACATTGTCCTCAAACATCTCATTTCCAACACATCCACCCTCCTGCGCACAACTCTATCCATAGCCCACGCCTCGCAACCATACAACATTGTTGGAACCACTATTCCTTCAAACATACCCATTTTTGCTTTCAGAGATAATGTTCTCAACTTCCACATATTCTTCAAGGCTCCCAGGATTTTCACCCCCTCCCCCACCCTATGATTCACTTCCGCTTCCATGGTTCCATCCGCTGCCAGATCCACTCCCAGATATCTAAAACTCTTTACTTCCTCCAGTTTTTCTCCATTCAAACTTACCTCCCAATTGACTTGACCCTCAACCCTACTGTACCTAATAACCTTGCTCTTAGTCACATTTACTCTTAACTTTCTTCTTTCACACACTTTACCAAACTGTCACCAGCTTCTGCAGTTTCTCATATGAATCAGCCAACAGCGCTGTATCATCAGCGAACAACAACTGACTCACTTCCCAAGCTCTCTCATCCACAACAGACTTCATTCTTGCCCCTCTTCCCAAAAGCTCTTGCATTCACCTCCCTAACAACCCCATCCATAAACAAATTAAACAACCATGGAGACATCACAAACCCCTGCCGCAAACCTACATTCACTGAGAACCAATCACTTTCCTCTCTTCCTACACGTACACATGCCTTACATGCTCGATAAAAACTTTTCACTGCTTCTAACAACTTGCCTCCCACACCATATATTCTTAATACCTTCCACAGAGCATCTCTATCAACTTTATCATATGCCTTCTCCAGATCCATAAATGCTACATACAAATCCATTTGCTTTTCTAAGTATTTCTCACATACATTCTTCAAAGCATACACTTGATCCACACATCCTCTACCACTTCTGAAACCACACTGCTCTTCCCCAATCTGATGCTCTGTACATGCCTTCACCCTCTCAATCAATACCCTCCCATATAATTTACCAGGAGTACTCAACAAACTTATACCTCTGTAATTTGAGCACTCACTCTTATCCCCTTTGCCTTTGTACAATGGCACTATGCACGCATTCCGCCAATCCTCAGGCACCTCACAATGAGTCATACATACATTAAATAACCTTACCAACCAGTCAATAATACAATCACCCCCTTTTTTAATAAATTCCACTGCAATACCATCCAAACCTGCTGCCTTGTCGGCTTTCATCTTCCGCAAAGCTTTTACTACCTCTTCTCTGTTTACCAAATCATTTTCCCTAACCCTCTCACTTTGCACACCACCTCGACCAAAACACCCTATATCTGCCACTCTATCATCAAACACATTCAACAAACCTTCAAAATACTCACTCCATCTCCTTCTCACATCACCACTACTTGTTATCACCTCCCCATTTGCGCCCTTCACTGAAGTTCCCATTTCCTCCCTTGTCTTACTCACTTTATTTACCTCCTTCCAGAACATCTTTTCATTCTCCCTAAAATTTAATGATACCGTCTCACCCCAACTCTCATTTGCCCTCTTTTTCACCTCTTGCACCTTTCTCTTGACCTCCTGTCTCTTTCTTTTATACATCTCCCACTCAATTGCATTTTTTCCCTGCAAAAATCGTCCAAATGCCTCTCTCTTCTCTTTCACTAATAATCTTACTTCTTCATCCCACCACTCACTACCCTTTCTAATCAACCCACCTCCCACTCTTCTCATGCCACAAACATCTTTTGCGCAATCCATCCCTGATTCCCTAAATACATCCCATTCCTCCCCCACACCCCTTACTTCCATTGTTCTCACCTTTTTCCATTCTGTACTCAGTCTCTCCTGGTACTTCCTCACACAAGTCTCCTTCCCAAGCTCACTTACTCTCACCACCCTCTTCACCCCAACATTTACTCTTCTTTTCTGAAAACCCATACAAATCTTCACCTTTGCCTCCACAAGATAATGATCAGACATCCCTCCAGTTGCACCTCTCAGCACATTAACATCCAAAAGTCTCTCTTTCGCGCGCCTGTCAATTAAAACGTAATCCAATAACGCTCTCTGGCCATCTCTCCTACTTACATACGTATATCTTACGTAATTCTAGTTGACCTTCACTGATTTCGCCTATATAAGAGACGATTTAAGAGATGATCAAATAATGGTACTCAAAAAATCATCAAGGTCTCCAACAATCTTGATATTGGTATGTGTTAAAACTAGAACAGGCAAATTCCATTTAGAATAATGGATAAGAAATCGTGGTAAAGAATTTGACACGGATCACAGAAAAGCTACTCTCCCCTCAACAGGATCGCTAACTTATGGGTAACTTACCGCTTACAATAGCTGAAAACAACACGGAGAAAATACCATCAAAAAATAGACTTGAAGAACTACAGGTTTATCTCCACAACTGTCTATCATTTATACCTTCGATGTTTAGAAATTGTTCTCCCTAAGTCACTTGTTTGCATCTAATTCTATCTAAACTTCCCGCCTCCTGTATCAACACAGACTCCAAAGGATCGAATGATCTGTTGGTGTCTGCATTCCTTCTCCATCTTAATGGCATTGTTTGAGTAATGAATCGACCATGGGAGTCAGTTCAACTCGAGATAACAGCTATCAATGGCTCTAGCTCGATGCTAGATGATAAACATTATCTGAAACGATGACAAGAGTTAAGCTTTCAAAAATACATATAAGTCCGATAATCACGACCATAGTCACTTGCATTTCAACCGAATATAAATGAAAAATCGCCTTAGTGTTGCCGTCAGTGTGGACATCAAGATATAACAATACGTCGTCCTAGAAATCACACTGGCTTTAGTTCACAGTGAGAGAGGATGAACTACACCATACCCACTGGCCACAGCAACGACAAACACTCATGTGGGGAATAAAAAAAACTGAGGGAAGGGGGGGCCCACGAATCTATCGACAACATCCTGCAATTAAACTCTTCTGGATACGCTAGAAGGAGAGTTGGTCTGTCACGCACGCACGTCATTAGCAGCTGTGGCCACTGGATAAATAATGACTGGGATGATTGCCTCTGAACGAGCGGGGGACATAATTAGCGACGAACAGAGCAATGTCAAGCAGTAATTACGGATCGTATTTCGCCCTAGATACAGTTGATGTTCTTTTCCGTTTGGTATTTCCTTGTCTTCCTATCCATTTACAGACGCAACTTTAATACTATTCATTTCTTATACTTAAATTATTTACACTTAAACTAATACGTCAGTTTATTTGTGATGATACTTCTCAATACTTTAGTAAGCATGCATTTACTTTTGTACTGGCATTCTGATACTTATCTTGTACTTCTATTCATGCACATTATACTTATAAACACTCATAAAGTCATTGAAGTTAAATTACTTAAACCTACTTATTTCTGGGTTAGTTTCCCTCCCGTCCACCACATACTTGCCACAGACCTTGTGGTGCCCACGAACTGTATACCACTTGCTGCTAACACACTCGCTCCTCCTACCACTGGTGGTGTTGTCCTTCTGTTGTCACCTGGGACGAACGTTGAGGTGGGAGATGACAAGAGTACCAAGTGACAGCAACAGGATCCCATTCCTTTATTGAAATAAAGGATTGAAAATGGATTTTGGGTGAGGTTGTAGAGTCCAGTAGTCCTCAGAGGATGATGATGGTAGATGGCGCTGACGTGCGTATTTATACTTCTGGTTTCTGGTGAAGAAGCTACGTTCCAACCCCTTAAGCACTACGATACGACCCTTGACCACAAAGGAACGAGCCTTGGGAAAATAGTCTTTGACCTAAATGGGTTGGTGAGAGGGCAGGCCATCATGCCCAAAGGTCGTAAAGTCGTGCTCAAGTGTCGTACCGACGTGTTTAAGGTTCGTAAAGTCGTACTCAATGGTCGTACCGTCGTGTTAATATTGTATCATATTCCTAGTTCTCCTATTTATTTCATAGTTGTGCCTGATGATGTATCTTACCCAATACTCTTTTTCTTCTCCACATACGCCTATATGCACAAAGATATACCTATACACATTCTTCTATACACACGTATATGAACATTGTATTCACACACCACCAGTGGTGCAGACTCACACATCTCCATCTCTGTGTCGTCAGTGAGGCTGGTCTGTTGGTCAGTGCCTCTTCTCGATCTCTAAAGTCAGGTATGACGTTCGCCCTCATCCATTCCCTTAACATTCTGCCTCTCTCCAGCGACTTAATGTGTAGTATTTCCACACGTATGTGTTGAGTATCGGCACACATGTTCAACGTATATGGTGAAATATCATCAAGGACCATAACCCTTGCATGGTTCAAGACGTTTAATTATCCATCTAATGTCTTTATCTAAGATGTGTCTCACAAAACCTCCTCCCCATCCGATCTCACTGGTGTTCAGGCTACAGTGCCCAAGTTATCCAGTTCCTCACATATCCTCACGTCAACCAGTACAACACGTCCCTCTAAGTCACACAGCCTGATTTGCTGCTCTTTAAATGAAAGTTGACTCCTGATGAATTCAAGAAAAAGTTTAAGACTATCTCCTGCCTCGTATCGTAACATAATCGGTCAAGTGACGAAAGGGAATCCACTAATGTAAAAATGATCTTTGGAACCACTGAAATGCCATTCGAGCACGTTTCTGTTAGCACAAATGTATTTAGATACTCTCGATATCTACTCATTTATATCCAAGTTTTAGCAATGAAAAAAGAAAATAACTGCTGTTATCTAGAGCTTTTTTTCTTAACGTTGAAGGTTCCAGTTACGGACACAAGTCCACATCAACGCCAGGCCTTAATTGAAATAAGAGAGAATCATGAAACGGAAAATGAAAAGACAAGGCAAAGTATTTACGAGTTTTGGAGGATGTGAAAAAACCTGTCTTTTGAAATGTGCCAGGTCAAATTTATTGGAAAAGACATGAGAAGGTACAGAGTTCCAAAGCTTCGGCGTGTAGGGAAAGAAGCAGTTGTCAAAACGGCCCACCCTTGAGTTGCTGATGGCCACACAGTAATCATGTGACGCAGCAGCTTGTCCAGTATTGCGTGGTGTAGCTAGTGGTGTGGGCACACAAGTAGCCAGCTCTCGGGAGCAAAAACCGAAGTAATGCCTATAGAAGAGGGAAAGTGAACCAACACTGCGGCATAGGGTAAGGGTGTCAGATTTGGAAGTTAGCCTGGGACAGTTTATAAGATGGATTGCTTTCGATTCAATTTTTTTAGTAAGGATGCAGAGCTAAGACCACCCCAAATGTGAGAGCAGTACTCAGTACGAGAACGAATAAACGGAACAACTGTTCAAAAGAAGTAAAGTTTCGACATCTGAACAGAACACCCAGTTTCTTAAAGGCAGACTTAGCTATTCCTGTAATGAGAGATTTCCAAGAATAAGTGGATGTTACAGTGATACCAAGTATGTTCACCGAGTCAAGAGGTGGAATTACAGAACCATCAAAGGAGAAACGAGAGTTGTGAGGAGAGATGAGTAGAAATTGGTTCTTGTATGCATTAAACTTAACAAGATTTTGTCTTAACAAGATTTCGTCTACACTACTGAGACATCAAAGCTTACAGGCTGCAGTATATTTTCCTCCCTGAACTGACGACAGAGACGCAGCAGCAAAAGCGATGTTGTGCGCATCATCGTACAACGAGTGTTGTGAAGTCTGGCAGCCACTGACCCAGACGGGTTTGTTTACTATGGTGGCCGAGTTGCGGTCCGGCTCCTGCCCAGTACAGACCTAGTGATTCGAACACTTTATTGTACATCTATCTATCTATCCATCCATCTATCTATCTGTCTATATCTCTGACGCCTGTTCCCACCTGGGACTCCCTCAAGGGGGTGGCCATGCCAATAGGGTCTCCATAACCAGTGAACTCCAGTGCCGCTTCTCAGCCCAAAGTGCCTCACAGGCTACTGACAGAGAGCAACTCTAACGCAGCGTTTGCAGAGGCTCCAACCTAATGTTCCTAATGTCTACTTCCACTTGATGCTCTCGCATAACGCTTCTACCTACTACTTCTACCTAATGTTTCTACCCAATGCTTCTGCCTAAATGTTCCCTACGTCTACTTCTATCTACTGCTCCTACCACTTTGCCAAAAGGCAGGGCTAGCACATAGAGCTCACAAGAGGAGTTACAAAGAATGAATTGTGTGAGTTAAGTGTTGTCAAGTGTAACGTATGACGAGAATAGACTGTATGTTGTGGTGTGAATCCCAGTAGTTTACGTGTGGGTGAAGCAGAAAGAAAAGACAGCCACCTGGGTCAGAGGAATGCAACTTGACAACCACTGAAGTGCTGGCTCAACACGCAGCCATCACTAACACTCCCGATACCCAGACGTGTAGTACTGATAATATACCTCCCTCCCTGGTCTGTGTCTACCTACCATCTACTACCTACTTACCTACCTGTCTACCTACCTACCTACCTACCTGCCTACCTACCTACTTACCTACCTGTCTACCTACCTACCTACTTACCTGTCTACCTATCTACCTACCTACCTACCTACCTGCCTACCTACCTACCTACCTACCTGTCTACCTATCTACCTACCTACCTACCTACCTGTCTACCTACCTACCTACCTGTCTACCTACCTACCTACCTACCTACCTACCTACCTACTTACCTACCTACCTATCTACCTACCTACCTACCTACCTACCTACCTACCTACCTACTTACCTGTCTACCTATCTACCTACCTACCTACCTACCTGCCTACCTACCTACCTACCTACCTGTCTACCTACCTACCTACCTACCTACCTGTCTACCTACCTACCTACCTACCTACCTGTCTACCTACCTACCTACCTACCTACCTACCTACCTACTTACCTACCTACCTATCTACCTACCTACCTACCTACCTGCCTACCTACCTACCTACCTACCTACCTACCTACTTACCTGTCTACCTATCTACCTACCTACCTACCTACCTGCCTACCTACCTACCTACCTACCTGTCTACCTACCTACCTACCTACCTACCTACCTACCTACCTACCTGTCTACCTATCTACCTACCTACCTACCTGCCTACCTACCTACCTGTCTACCTATCTACCTACCTGCCTACCTACCTACTTACCTGTCTACCTACCTACCTACCTACTTACCTGTCTACCTATCTACCTACCTACCTACCTACCTACCTACCTACCTACCTACCTACCTACCTATCTACCTATCTACCTACCTATCTACCTACCTACCTACCTATCTACCTATCTGCCTATTTACCTACCTACCTACCTACCTACCTACTTACCTACCTACCTACTACTGCTACCTATACTACTACCTACACTACCTATCTACCTACCTACCTACCTACCTACCTACCTATCTACCTACCTACCTACCTACTACCTACCTACCTACCTACCTACCCCTACCTACCTACCTACTTACCTACTACCTACTACCTACCTACCTACCTACCTACACTACCTACCTACTTACCTACCTACCTACCTACCTACCTACCTACTACCTACCTACCTACCTACCTACCTACCTACCTACTTACCTACCTACCTACTTACGTGTCTACCTATCTACCTACCTCTACCTACCTACCTACCTATCTACCTACCTACCTACCTACCTACCTACCTACCTACCTACCTATCTACCTACCTACCTACCTACCTACCTACCTACCTACACCTACCTACCTACCTACCTACCTACTACCTACCTACCTACCTACCTATCTACCTACCTACCTACCTACCTACCTACCTACCTACTTACCTACCCACCTACATTGCGTAGAATATGTTGTACCGGCTAATTGGTTCAGAGAACGAAGAGATGACAGACGAGGGGGCTTTACACTGTCGGATGCAAACATGCTCCTGGAGTCACTTTCCAGATGGTGAGGCCTCACTCCTCATACAACTTGGACAGATGAGCAGCTGTGGAATATCTTGAACTCACGTCCCAGAACTGTGTGAACATGGAAACCTTCCCCATGCAGTTTATTCTCGAGGGACAGACAGGTGTATCTGTACACCACCAGGATGAGCAGCGGTGGTCATGGAAAGGAGTTGCTGCTGGGAGATGAGGGTCACTTGTACTGGGACACAATGTGGATCATCCCACCAGTGGGAGAAAGGGACATCTCCAGGAGGGGAGTGTGAGCAGCGACACCATCTCCACTACCGAGACGAGTCTACACTGGGTAGGACGGAGTGTTGGAGATCATGAAGGGGAAAACCGGAGGATCTTTCAAACTGGTGTGTGTTTCAAGGTGTTGCAGATATCAGTTGACAGAGGTTACAGGTGTTGCACTGTTGCAGATATCACGTTACAGAGGTTACAGGTGTTGCAGTGTTGCAGATATCACGTTACAGAGGTTGCAAAGGTTGCAATGTTGCAGGTATCAGGTTATAGACGATGCAGGTGTTGTAGTGTTGCAGGTACCAGGCTACAGAGGTTACAGGTGTTTCAGTGGTGCAGATATCAGGTTACAGAGGTTACAGATGTTGCAGTGTTGCAGATACCAGGTTACAGAGGTTACAGGTGTTGTCGTCTTACAGATACCAGGTTACAGAGGTTACAGGTGTTGCACTGTTGCGGATATCACGTTACAGAGGTTACAGGTGTTTCAGTGGTGCAGATATCAGGTTACAGGGGTTAGAGGTGTTGCAGTGTTGCAGATACCAGGTTACAGAGGTTACAGGTGTTGCAGTGTTGCAGATACCAGGTTACAGAGGTTACAGGTGTTGTCGTCTTACAGATACCAGGTTACAGAGGTTACAGGTGTTGCACTGTTGCGGATATCACGTTACAGAGGTTACAGGTGTTGCACTGTTGCAGATATCAGGTTACAGGGGTTACAAGTGTTGCGCTGTTGCAGATATCATGGTACGGACTGGTGTTGCAGTGTGCAGGTATTACGTACAGAGGTTACAGGCGTTACAGTGATGCAGATATCAGGCTACAGAGGTTACAGGTGTTGCAGTTTTGCAGATATTAGGTTACAGATGTTACAGGTGTTGCAATGTTGCAAATATCAGGTTACAGAGGTTGCAGGTGTTGCAATGTTGCAGATAACAAGTTACAGAGGTTACAGATGTCGCAGTGTTGCAGATATCAGGTTGTAGAGGTTACCGGTGTTGAGGATTTGCAGATACCAGATTACAGATATTACAGGTGTTCCAGTGTTGCAAATATCAGGATACAGAGGTTACAGGTGTTGCAGTGTTGTAGATATCACGTTACAGAGGCTACTGGTGTTGCAGTGTTGCAGACATCAGGTTACAGAGGTTACAGGTGTTGCAGTATTGCAGATATCAGGTTAAAGGGTTACAGGTGTTGCAGTGTTGCAGATATCAGTTTACAGAGGTTACAAGTGTTGCTGTGTTGCTGATATCAGGTTACATAGATTACAGTGCTGAAGATACCAGGTTACAGATGTTACAGGTATTGAAGTGTTGCAGATACCAGATTACAGAGGTTACAGGTGTTGCAGAGTTGCAGATATCAGGTTACAGGGGCTACATGTGTTGCAGTATGCAGATTTCAGGTTACAGAGGTTACAGGTGCTGCAGTGTTGCAGATAGAAGGCTACAGAGGTTACAGCTGTTGCAGTGTTGCAGATACCAGGTTATAGATGTTACAGGTGTTGCAGTGTTGCAAAATTTCAGGTACAGAGGTTACAGGTATTGCAGTGCTGCAGATATCACGTTACATATGTTACAGGTGTTGCAGTGTTGCAGATATCAGGTTACAGAGGTTACAGGTTTTGCAATATTGCAGATATCAGGTTACAGAGGTTACAGGTTTTACAATATTGCAGATATCAGGTTACAGTGGTTGCAGGTGTTGCAGGGTTGCAGATATCAGGTTACAGTGGTTGCAGGTGTTGCAGGGTTGCAGATATCAGGTTACAGTGGTTACAGGTGTTGCAGGGTTGCAGATATCAGGTTACAGTGGTTACAGGTGTTGCAGGGTTGCAGATATCAGGTTACAGAGGTTACAGGTTTTGCAATATTGCAGATATCAGGTTACAGAGGTTACAGGTTTTACAATATTGCAGATATCAGGTTACAGTGGTTGCAGGTGTTGCAGGGTTGCAGATATCAGGTTACAGTGGTTGCAGGTGTTGCAGGGTTGCAGATATCAGGTTACAGTGGTTACAGGTGTTGCAGGGTTGCAGATATCAGGTTACAGTGGTTACAGGTGTTGCAGTGTTACAGATATCAGGTTACAGTGGTTGCAGGTGTTGCAGGGTTGCAGATATCAGGTTACAGTGGTTGCAGGTGTTGCAGGGTTGCAGATATCAGGTTACAGTGGTTACAGGTGTTGCAGGGTTGCAGATATCAGGTTACAGTGGTTACAGGTGTTGCAGGGTTACAGATATCAGGTTACAGTGGTTACAGGTGTTGCAGGGTTGCAGATATCAGGTTACAGTGGTTACAGGTGTTGCAGTGTTACAGATATCAGGTTACAGTGGTTGCAGGTGTTGCAGGGTTGCAGATATCAGGTTACAGTGGTTGCAGGTGTTGCAGGGTTGCAGATATCAGGCTACAGTGGTTACAGGTGTTGCAGGGTTGCAGATATCAGGTTACAGTGGTTACAGGTGTTGCAGTGTTGCAGGTACCAGGCTACAGAGGTTACAGGTGTTGCAGTGTTACAGATATCAGGTTACAGAGGTCCCAATTGTTCTAATGTTAAAGTCATCAGAGTTCTGGGCATCATGAGAGACAAATGCACATAAACCGAGGGTTTGATCAAGGCAACGCGGAACGGAACATGGAAAGACAGGTTGTTGTCCAAACTGCTGAGGAAGTCATTATTCTTAACACATGAACTGTCCCCTCAGGCCTGGAATGAATTTCCAGAGGGATCGAGATTCCATTCCGTTCCGTTCCATTCCATGGGAATTTTGTTGTTGGTCGAGTAAACTCCTATGGCGCACTAAACGTCTTATCTCCTTGCAAGGAAAATACGAACGACATCTCCCGAAGCCTTATCCCTGTGGACTCCATCCCTACAGTCCAATACATCAACCGATCTAGACTCCCTAGATAAAGCCTGTGGACTCCATCCCTACAGTCCAATACATCAACCGATCTAGACTCCCTAGATAAAGAGCGTCTCAAACAATATTTTCTTCACTAGGGAAATGGGTAGCTGGTTGGAATATCCTGGAACAGCTGGTCAAAATTCTACCATAGGAACGCACTCGCCTACAGGAATAGAATTAGGATATGAGGAGAGAGAGAGAGAGTCCTCACAGGAGTACACAGTAGCCATCCCAGAATAACAAACAAGAGCGTCATATCAAGCGCAGCAAAGACTCTACAACGGCTACATTCAGACACTCAAAATTCAGCAGCCTCACTGTCACAGCCAATCCAATCACGGTACCACAACAGCAAACACATTTTATAATAACTGGTACAGGCTGTTCAGTAACTACCAACTAACGTTAAAATTATTTCGGAACAAATCCTAGCCGGTATTATTGTAACTACCAGTTATGGGCGATGACAAAGTGAATATATACACAGAGGTGAGAGAGCTGCAGGATCTGACGCGAAGCTATACGCTAAGCTTGAAGCTGGTGAAGCTTGAATGACGTTACCAGCATGAATGTGGCAAAAACAGTTTCTAGTCATGATTAACTGAGGCATTGTCAACAAAGTTGCATTTCTTGTTCGTCTCAAATGAATCGCTTTTGTTTAAGTGGATACTAGAAAGAAAGGAGGGATAGATAGGAAAGAAATGAAAGGAAAGAAGAGTAAAACGAACAATATTAATGATTCGTAGATAAGGAAATGACAGGTTCACCACCCACTACCTCCCATGTGGTTACATCCAAACCCTCCCCCATACTATACATTGCCTCCCACCCGTCAACAGTCCTGGCTGGTTTATCTATGCAGATCAGTGGTTTATGATATTGCCACTGTCTTCCATGGCTTTCCCTTGTATTACCATGTGCACACTTGTATACTACGTATTTCCATGTGCACTCATGTACCTATGTACTCCCACATACACCCATATACCCCATGTGCATCTGTGTACCCATGTATATCCATGTGCACCTATGTAACTATATACTCCCATGTGCACCCTTGTAACCCATGTACTCCCATGTGCACTGATATAACCCATATACTTCCGTGTGCATCAATGTACCTCCTGCACCTCCATGTACACCCATGTACTCCCATGTGGGCCCATGTACTCCCATATGTACCCATGTATCCCACGTACTCCCATGTTAACCCATGTACCCCATGTACTCCCATGTGCACATTGTATCCCTATGTGCATCCATGTATCCCATGTGCTCCTGTGTACGTCGATGTACACCTGTGTACGTCGATGTACACTATCCTCATTATAATGAGCGTTACCGATGTTCCTCATGTGGATGTATGAGTCAATATATATGGTATGATGACCTCATTGTATGGTTTTATGTATCAAGAGATTATATCTAAGTTTCTTATCTCTACCATGAATGTGTGTGTGTGTGTGTGTGTGTGTGTGTAGAGGGGGGGGGGCTTATTTACGATTACAAAGTTTGTGTTACAGGGAGAGAATTTTACACTCATGTTGCCCCGTCTCTTAACTTTGTTTATATTTACCATGTGTCTACTTTTACAGGTGTACACACACACACACACACACACACACACACACACACACACACACCAGCCTAAACGAGTTGTTTTCCAAGAGTTTGTTTACTTGTATATTTTTGTCCCTCAAACATGAACTTTTCTATTTTCTTTGTCATTTCCTCTTTGTTTATCTTTACATTTTAAACGCTGTCGGAGCGTTTACAGACTGGCATAGTTTCCCCTGGCACCTACCTCGTTAAGATAAAAAACGGATGGACGAAAATTTCCCTTGCATTTTTGTACCTCAATTTCTTTGTCCCCATTTGTTTGATGACCATTTTTACGCTTTACTGATGATATATTTATCTATCCTTGTCGGCCGTTTCCCGCGTTATCGAGGTACCGCAAAGAACAGATAAATATAGGTAGCATTCGCTCACACTCAGTCTCTACCTTTCTTGCCAGACACCACAGACCGTTCCATGGTTTACCAAGGCCACTTCACATACCCTGGCTCACTCCATTGACAACACGTCAACCCCTGTATACCACAATGTTCCAATTCAATATATCCCGTGCACGCCTTTCACACTAGTGCATGTGCAATCCCCAGTCGCTCAAAAAAACTTTCACTCCTTTACATCTCCAATTTGGTCTTCCGCTTCCCCTTTTCCCCTCTACTTCTGACACAAGCATCCCCTTTGTCAACCTTTCCTCTCTCGTTCTCTCCATGTGTCCAAACTATCTAAGTACACCCTCTTCTGCTCTTCTTATCACAAACACATCTCTCTCAACCTTTCATTACTTACTCGATCAAACCACGTCACACCACATATTGTCCTCAAACATTTCATTTCCAACACATCCACCCTCCTCCGTACAACCACATCTACACCCGTGCCCCGCATCCACACAAAATCGCTGGCACTACTATAACTTCAAACAATCCCATATTCATCCTCCAATTTAGCGCCCTGTGTTTATTCACATTCCTCAACGCTCCCAGAACATTCGCCCCCTCACCCACCCACTGACTCTCTTCCGCTTCCATGACTCCATTCGCTGCCATGCCCACTACCCAGATATCTGAAGCACTTACTTTTTTTCCAGATTTCCTCTATTCAAATTCACTGACTGCATACTCCGTCCTCTTTCCATGACTCTTGCTTTTACCTCCCTCATCACCCTATCCATAAACAAATTGATGACATCACACGCCCCTGCTGTAGATCAATTTTCATTTGAAACCACTCACTCTCCTCTCTTCCTACTCTTCACGCGCTTTGCACTGTTGATAGAAATTTTTCACTGATTCTAATAACTTTCTTCCCAAACCATATATTCCTAAGACCTTCCACAAGGCATCTTTATCAACCCAATTATATGCTTTCTCCAGATCCAAAATTGCCACATACAGATCTGTTTCTGAGTATTTCTCACACACAATCTTCAAAGCAAACACCTGATCCACATATTCTCTACGCCAAATCACTCTCCATGACTTATTTCTCATACCTCCTCAACCTTAACACCCTACATTTTCCGCCCTATCATCAAACACATTCAACAATCCTTCAAAATGCCCACTCCATCTCCTCACGTCTCCACTGCCTGTTAGTACTTCCCCATTCACCTCTTTCACAAATGCCTTCATTTCCTTTCTTGTTTTTCTCATGCTATTAACATCTTTCTAAAACATCTTATTTTCCCGGAAGCTTACTGATATTAACTGATGATCACTCACCCAACTCATTTGGCCCCTTTTTCAACTCCTGCACCTTCCTCTTGACATCCTATTGCTTCCTTTTGTATATTTCAAATCATTCGCACTCCATCCTTGTAAATACCCCCATACAGCTCTCTTTACTCATTCACGAACAACTTTACTTCGTCAACCTACCTCTCTCTACCTTTTCTCGCCTGTTCACCTCCAATCTTTCTCTTGCCACACTTTTCTCTCGCTTATGCCAGAACTACTTCCCGAAGCATCACCAATTCCTCACCCGCCTTTGCCATTCTATACCCAATCCTTCCTGGTATTTCTTCTAACATGTCTCTTTTCCAGACTCACTTACTTTTACACCTTCTTCTTTTATATCGTTTTTTCTTTTCAAAAAACTGCTACAAATCATCACCCTTGCCCCTACCAGATGAACGGGCCAAACATCCCACCAGCTACTCCTCTCAACACATTAACATTCTAGAGTCTCTCCTTTGCACGCCTATCAGTTAGTGCGTAATCCAGTAATGCCCTCTTACCCTCTTTCCTGCTCACCTACGTACACTTATGTACTCTATGTCCCTCTTTTTTGACTAGGTAACCAGATATTCCAAGTCACCAAATCTTTTCTCAGAAAACATTTCTACAAGCTGTCTACCATTCCTATTCACCTCACTGAACACTCTATGTCTTCCAGTTACTCACTGTCGCATTTAAATCACCCATTACGAACACCTGAACTCTAGCATCCTAACTGCTGACACACTCACTCAGCTGCTCTCAAAACATTTGCTTCCCATCATCCACCTTATCTTAGCCTGATCATGGTGCCTCACAGAATGCGTGTGACACTGGTATTTCGGTTAAGTCATGAGAAGTTAATCGAAATCCAAAGAATGTTTGAAATCACTTGAAGAAAATGAATCAGACATTTTTTTGCTAAAGAAAATGTATCTAAGTGTTTATGTTTGCTCAGCTCTTCCTTGGCCATGGGTGTGAAATGTCGTGTTCATGTCTCTGATTTGAGCTTCTTTGTCTTGTTGAGGTCCCGGCTGTCAAGGATTATCATCCTGTTTATAATGGATCCATCATAGTGACGAAGCGGGGGATGTGGAGGTGCAGTGTGTGCTATCATTACTGTACTATCACACAGCGAGTGTTGCAATGACTTACAGCCACTGACCCGTACTAGACACTACCAATAAGCTCGGTTAGTGACCCGACACCAGCACAATACAGGCTGAGTGAGTCGAGCCGTTTAACGAAAACTGCTTAGGATACGTATTACTAGCTATGCAATGCTGAGTGTGCAGAGATGCAGAGCGTTGGACCGTATTCCCTCGGCAGATCTGTCCCAGAATGTGGAGGTGAGAGATGTTTTCAGAGTAATAAAGTTCAGCTTTCTATTACAACTAGACAAGGGGGGCAACTGTACCATTTCTAGAGATCATTTCTTAGAATTACAGAGGTAAATTTCCCCATACATTACGTCCTCAAACGACAGTCAGGAAATCCAGGATGTTCTGGAGAAGCAGGAGCAGCAGTTGAGAGGAGGAGGAGGAGGAGAAAACATTACCTTAAGTAAACTAAACCGCGACGGTGAGGTGGCAAGGGCCATTGTGTTGTGACGCACCGTCGATCACCCCGTCAGTTTGATGGAGGGGCTCTCTCTCTCTCTCTCTCTCTCTCTCTCTCTCTCTCTCTCTCTCTCTCTCTCTCTCTCTCTCTCTCTCTCTCTCTCGGGTCCTGCGGTTGGGGAGGAGGACTGTGGGCGGTGAGGACAACATCCCTTGCAGCGGTGTGATCCTGCAGAAGGTATAGTACAGGTGTCGGAATAAGTCAAGGAAGGACATTGAGGATTTTTCAAACATCAAACTTACGTTTCTGAACTAATATGGTGTTACAGACGCCAGGCTCTTGGTCAAGAGAAAATTCAGCTGCACATGCTGGGGTTTGGTCCAGCGAACACACCCTCCCCCAGAAGGGGCACTGAATGTTAAAGATGACCATTGTGGAAGTAGCGCTGAAAGTATGTGGCTCCCAAGAACTGGCTGTTTGTGTCCCAGACCATTAACTAGACCAAGCTGCTGCGTCACGTGATTACTGTGTGGCCGTTGGCAGTTCAAGGGTGGGCCATTTTGATAACTGTTTCTTTTCCTACACCTCTAAGCTTTGAAACTCTCAACCCTCTCATGTCTTTCTACATAACAATGACCTGGCAGATACTGAAAGACAGGTTTTCAATTCCTGTAAGATTACAAAATACTTTTCCTCGTCTCTTCTTTCTACCTTGCATTAACCTGTTTATATTTCAATACGATCTGGCCTTAATTTGGGAGATCATAATGTGTGGAATCAGAAACATCTACTGGGATCTCGAACGAATCTTCGGAGAGATCGAGTTTCCATGAAACAACATTTCATCCTTGCTCTACGGTCTCGAACCTCTGCCTGAGTCGAACCGCGGTAGAAACTTCAAGAGAACCATAGAATTACCGCAGACCTGCCACCTCTCCTGACGAGATCTGGTGATGAATGTACCCGAAAACAATTCCAAGCTGACTGTGGTTTGGACTATTGTTATAGCGAAATTCACTGAGAGAAGAACTGCTTCTCGTAACCTCGAACATTTTCCTATTCAGCAGAGCGTTTGACAGACAGTTTAGGGAAAGCCCTACAACCATCACGCCAGGTAACTACGATTGTAGAGGAGAAGACAACTAGTTCGAACTCCCTAGTACCATAGGTCAAAATTCTACAATAGCAGACCGCCCACTTACAGCCAGAGAACCTGTTGATGAAGCAGGGGAAAACGTTCACTAAAAAATGTATATACATAACTTACGTCCAGAGGGCGTGCCAGATCGTAAGCAGAGGTGCAGACTCCGTCAGTCAGAGTCATGCGCGCCACACCACCTGAGACAACTTCATGCAGACGGAAGCAAAGGTACGTACGTATTCATACTTGCTTGCCTTCATCTATTCTTGTCGCTACCCCGCCCCACAGGAAAATAGCATCGCTATCCCCTGCGTCAGCGAGGTAGCGCTAGGAAAACAGACAAAAGAGACCACATTCGTTCACACTCAGTCTCTAGCTGTCATGTGTAATGCACCGAAACCACAGCTCCCTACCCACATCCAGGACCCACAGACCTTTCCATGGTTTACCTCAGACGCCTCACAAGCGACGGCCGTGATTAGAGCTTCAGTTGCCCGTGCTGTTCCAACTAACATGGGAAAAAAAAAAAACAGATGTAACTCGACGCTGTACTTTTTCCATTCTATATATGACTGTGTTTCTCAAGTCAGGTGACCAAAACAGAACACATCATTCAAGCAGGGGACGCAAAAGTGACTTGCGAAGAATCGGAAAACTTTCACAGGAACTGAATTCCAAACCCCTACCCATAAATCCAAGAATTTTGCTTGACGTTTCTACTGCTTCTGTGTACTTCTTACTTGGTCTTAGGTCACCAGAGATTATTACAGCCAAGTCTTTTTCCTCATTTTCCTTTTGAAGTTCAACAGAATTCATCATGTAGTTTGCCTTATCATTCTTACCACCGATATGTCAAACTTTGCACTTAACGATTTGTAACCATCCATTTGTCATCTGTGTGAGCCAACTCCATCAGTTTGTCTATGTCCATTTGAAGCTACAGACGTTCAATTTCTGTTGGAGACAGATTTTCGTAGCTCAATATCATCTATAAATTTCGTCATATTACAACGTCTCCTACTATCTGTATCATCAATATATATGGAAGGGAACTGGGTTCCAAACCTCGACTTGACCTGTCCTGCCCTGTTCGTTACCCGTTCTCAGTTTCTACCTGGAAAATGTCCTCAAGCTACTCTACATTTTCACCTACTACCTCTTACCCAACATAGGTTGGCTAACCTACCCTGTCATGTTCCTTCGATGCTGTCTGCTGTCTGCCTCCCCCTGTGATGTGACCTCTACCACCTCGTTCCCAACAGACGCCAACTGACCTATCCTACCATGTAGCCTCCACTGACCCGCTCATCACCCCCTGTAAAAAGACTTCAACAACCTGGGAAGCGATTACGACACTATTCTGAAGTGTTCCCCACTTGCATATAATCTTTGACTTCAAGTCTACTCTTCTGTCATGTTCTGTGTTCTTAATTAGCTAATACCTATCGGAAAAGCAGAATCGCATCGATCTACAAGGGAAGATAGAATCCGAAGTTGTCCTTATACATGAGTGATGCGATTCACCGGCAGTCAGATCAAAGGAAAGAAGATGCGTCTCAGAGAGTTCCAGGAACCTGTGTGTGAGAGATGCCTGGGAGTCGACCGACCCATAAATGTCATTCAGATTGGTAGATAAAGAAATTGTCATGAAGCTCTTCATGTCGGTCATAAGGCAAAAACTAGGATATGTATCTGAGGTTTAGTCACCGCATCTGGAGTGGCATAAAGATCTTATAGGGAAGGTCCAGAGGAGGGTAATAAAGATAGTACCAGAATTAAGAGAGCTGAGTTAAGGGGAAGAGGGAGGAGTGAAGGGTGACCTGATCATAAACTTTAAGGTTTCAAACCAGAGAGACGACGCAGTTCGTGAATAGTTTTTTCGAAAATGTATGGACTGAAGTTAAGCATAAGACCTGTTGAAGGAGACGTAAAGAAGTACTAAGATATACAAGAGTGGCGGATGAATGGAAGAATCTGAATGATCAGATACTTATTGTGGACAACACACAGAAGCTTGAAAATTTGTATGATGGTAGAGAATGTTCAGGAGGCAGGGGCCCTGCACGTGCAAAACTCCCATCGTGTAGAGTGCAAATAAGCAATTATAGATACACAGACAGACACAGGGATACTGATGCAAGGATGTACGAGGGATGTACGACACTGTGGTTCGTCAGCTTATGAAAGATACAAAAAACGAAGAAATGAGTGTTGTAAGGTAAGGACGGAGGCAGAGAGCATCATGTACACGGCAGAACACACGACATAACTTGACCATAAGTCCACCAGAAGCATATTTTTCTGTTAGAAAATAACTAATTAGACAAAGGGAAGATCAATTAAGCGAAATCACGATAAATGTGAGGAGCTGAATGACAAAGTTAAACGTGTTTTTACAGTGGAAGAAAAAGCCATCACCATCACCAGCACGTTTGGGAAGAGAGGAAGAGATCTTGAAGGTATAGTGATTAATATGAATAAATATCAGGCTATTGTAACGACCTAACAACTTCCCATTTCTGCTGAAGGAATGTACAGAGATGTCTGGTTTGGCCACGAGAAATATTATTCAATAGATCACAAGAAGAAGGAATGCCTCAAGAGATGTGGAAGAGGGTAAATGTGCCCATAGTTAAGACAGGCAATCGGCAAATTGCGCTGAACTACACTTTGTAAGAAAGTGGAGAAGATAATCTGAAAACAGATGAATGACTAAATGCAAAGGAGTAACTATATAGTTGGCAGACAACGTAGTTTTAGGGGAATTAAGGTCATCCATAAAGAATTTCGCAAACTTGTATGAAAGGATGAGCTCTGTCATAGATCAAAGAGATAGATGGGCAGAGTGTTTGTTCCTAGACTACCAGTAAGCCTTTGACACTGCCCTATTGGAAGGTGATTGAGAAGCAAGAGCTACAGGCAAGAACAAGGAGCAGACTCCCTCGCTGCATAACGAATTAGATGATTACTTGTAGACAGTAACAATATGTCGCAGGAAAGAGCCGCATTCTCGAAATGGGTTGAGATCACAAGCGGCGTCCCGCAGAGCTCGCTCTTGGGCCCACTGCTGTTCTTGGTGTACGTAAACAACATTCCTGATAGACTAGACGCTTACCTAAACACATTTGCGGATGATGCCGAGGTCATGGGAGAAATAACGCATGACAGCAACTGCATCATCTCACAGGAGAGTTGAGGAAAGGATGACGAGATTCAGATCGAGTATGGACAAGGTGCTGAAGATGGGTCTCAGGGAAGGATGGCCTCGCTGTGACAATCTATTAGAGACATACAGACTACAGGAACCATATATCGCAAGAGGTGCCCGTCAGTAGTGCGAGAGAGGTGAACTGTCTACTGGCTAATACTAAGATCGAAATTCAAGTATATGGTTAAGGATGTGTTTGGCAAGCTATTGTATCTACGTTATGTAGCGGATTAAAGCTGGATTATGGCTCTGAGGTCTGACCATCGCATCACAGGAAGTACGAAGGTGTGGAGCTGAGATGGTACAGAGAAAGAAAACCAAGATGGTGCGTGAACTAGGAAAACTAAGGGACAGGGGAAGCCTGGGGGCTGCAAAGATGTCAACCATAGGAGAGAGAGAGAGAGAGAGAGAGAGAGAGAGAGAGAGAGAGAGAGAGAGAGAGAGAGAGAGAGAGAGAGAGAGAGAGAGAGAGTGGGAAAAGTGGGGAACGAAATAACTACTTTCAAACTTCTGAGTTGAGCGATGTCGACCGTGAACAGCTTATGAGTTGCTTTACCCAACTATCCACGACAAGAACCTGGGTAAGAAAGGGCTAGAGAACGACGTAAGGCAATACAGGTTTAGTGTTAGGGTGGTGAATGGTTGGTAAAAGCTATGCAAGGCACCAGCCAATGCCGACTGCATACATGGGATTAGCAGATATACTTGATGGTCTGAAAGGTCTTAGAGATGAGTCCCCACGAGTGTATAACCATTCCCCCGTAATATATTAAAAAGTGGAACCTTACAAGTGTAGAATTCTCCCCGTACTGTTTAAGAGACGAGCCCTACGAGTGTAGAACTCCATCCCCGTACTATACAAGAACTGGGACTCTACAAGTGTAGAACTCTCTCCCCCTTACTGATTAAGATACGGTACCCCAGGAGCGTAAAACTCTCTCCTCGTTCTATACGAATAGGAAATTACAAATAGGTAAATACAAACAAACACACGTACGGGGATCTTAACTGCTAAGAGATAAGACTTGGAGACTCTTAATTACAGATAAAACATGGAGACACAGTTTCTTATATTGTAGTAACATATCAATGACCACACACTAGAATCATAAGTTGTAAACACACCATCATCACCAGATCTAATCTCCAATCCTATTATTATGGATATCAAGAACATCATGAAATGATACGCTAGTTGAATGAAAGTGATCTGATGATATTTTCTGATGGTGTGGTAAATGAGGACACAGAGAGAACAGAGATGAAGCAAGACTCAGCAAGGAGGACATATAATCGTAAACATTGCACCGAAATGAATTTTGCTGTGGGAACACAAGGAAGACGTAGATCAGTCTGTATGATATACGTAGGTCTTCAGTGAGGCAGATCTGTGATATTTACAGAGAAGGAATAGGAACGTGGATACCTTTTAGCTTCAGATACATGAGAAAGATTAATAAAACACGTCGTTCAATAAAAGACGTCAGAAAGCTAAATAGCTTAGGGCTGTAAAGAGGAGGAGATATGTGAGTCACGACAGGGGTAAGTACGGTATGATAAGGAAGAAGGAAAAAAGATACTTTGAATATAATATTGTGGACGAGGCTGCTTTGCTATGCACCCCAGGCTCATCCTGTGGGCGGCAGCGAGAAAGGATTACAGAGGTCACAAAGGGTTTGAGTCAGACCCCAATGGAACGAAACTCAATTATGTAGATGATCACAAATTTGGACCATCACATAAGCTCACAGTCTTTCCTATATTAAGTCCACCGACTGGTTGCAAGAAGTGGATACAGACTTAGAATTACATGTGTCGTGTTGTTAAGGTGTTGAGCCAGACGTTGTTCAGTTTGTCTTGACCTCCCCCATAAAGACCCTATATTTTCTGTACAGTCTAAGACATGGTGGCTCTAGTTTGTGTTCTGATCTCTGGCCACACACTGTACAATTCTCATCATAAACAATTCTAGGTCAGCTACAGCGCCAGTTGTACCTATAGCCTAGCACAAGTTTAGCAGTGACTTCATCTTGTAATCTGCTGATCTTATTGTTATCTCGACATACAAGTTTTACTGTACACATTTCTCTGTTGTGGAAAATGCTTTTACCAGTTCTTATTGGGACTCGTTTGCTGAACCCAAAAAGATTTGTTAGTACCTTCTTAAATACAATTTCCAACAGCTTCTTTACAAAATGCATGTTTGGCTGCCACTTGATACATCGTCAATATAACGCGATAGAAAGACAAGGTGAAGAGAGAGTGGAAAATGACAAATGCCGTACCTGACTCTTAAGACCAGAATGTTGCACTGAACTACAGACCAGTGTCTCCGACAAGTGCGGTCTGAAGAATATTGGAAAAGACAATTAAGAAGAGAATGGACGACTACACTCACGAGAGAAGCTATCTGAGGAAGAGACAACACCGTTTAGAGAAAGAGGGTCGTGGTTAACAAACGCCTTGGAATCCTACTTCGTCTTAGACGAAGGAGAAGGATGGTAATATTGTGTGTATCCAGACACCAGAAACCACATACGAGGAAGGTGAAGAACTTGAGGCTTCAGGCAAGAATAAGTAGGAGATTTCTTCAATAGACAAGAATTACCTTAAAGGAAAGAGACAAAGGAAGCTTGTAAGATAACCCTCCTTGAAATGGGACGGACGCTATGCCCTGCCGCAAGGTTCTGCCCTGGCACCTTCGCTGTTCTTGATCTATGTAAATGACCTGCTGGAAGGAAGGGACTTCTACCTGAATAGGTTTGCGGATGATGCCGTAGTTATGAGAAAAAGTAAGAGAGCAGAATGTACACGATAACCTGGAGAAACTCCAGGGTTAACCTGACACATGAAAGTCACCTGGAGGCAGAGCAAAATGTTGATGATGGACTACAGTGAAGGAAGGTCCTGATACTAGACGTATCAAACAAGAAATAAGCTGCAAGAATCTGTGGAGAAAAGGGACTTTAAAGTCGACATTCTACCAAAATTGTCTCCAGATCCCACCTTAATAGAACTGGTGAGGAGACGAAGAGTCTGCTGCCAAATATTCGAATATCGGAACTTCATTTGAGTACCTGCAAAAAGATGTATTCAGCAAGTTCTTTACATCTTACCTTAGGCCAAAATTTGATTATGCTTCTATAGTCAGCGCTCATAAAGAGGTAGAGGGAAGTAATAGAGAAAATGCAGAGGAGAACAACAAAGATGGTGCCTGAAATGAGAGATTTAGATTACTGTGAGGGATTTAGAAGCCATAGGTTTGTCCACCATGGATGAGAGAAGAGTAGGGATCAACTTGATCAAAACCTTTGAGTCTCTGTCCCAGTTTGATTAGGTCAACTGTGAACATTTCGGAGAAAAAGAGAAAAAATAAACAGAAGCCATAAAATGAAATAAGAAACTTGATACAAAGAGAAAGATGTAAAATAAGTGTTTTTTATGATGCAATAATAACGAATGAATGAAACTAAGTGACTAATGAAAGTGCAAAGACGGGGAAGAAACACAGAGTGAAAAGAATAGGGGCCTAGTAGTGCAAAGTCCCTCCGCTCGTGCTATATAAATCCTCATATACTGCCACATCTACTCTCCATACTGCCATATCTACTCTTCATACTGCCACATCTACTCTTCATACTGCCACATCTACTCTCCATACTGCCATATCTACTCTTCATACTGCCACATCTACTCTTCATACTGCCACATCTGCTCTTCATACTGCCACATCTACTCTTCATACTGCCATATCTACTCTTCATACTGCCACATCTACTCTTCATACTGCCATATCTACTCTTCATACTGCCATATCTACTCTTCATACTGCCATATCTACCCTTCATACTGCCATATCTACTCTTCATACTGCCATATCTACTCTTCATACTGCCATATCTACTCTTCATACTGCCATATCTACTCTTCATACTGCCATATCTACTCTTCATACTGCCATATCTACTCTTCATACTGCCATATCTACTCTCCATACTGCCATATCTACTCTTCATACTGCCATATCTACTCTCCATACTGCCATATCTACTCTTCATACTGCCATATCTACTCTCCATACTGCCATATCTACTCTTCATACGTATTTATAGAACTATACTACCATATCTACCCTTCATCTTCATACGTATTTATAGAACTATGTCGAGTAATAAAAACGTCCTACTTCACAACCCAAAATCCCTTAGTGATAAGTCAGTCATATTTTGACTAATTACGATTACATAACAATGATAACTAGAAGTAATTATTGGATATCTAATCTCTTAGGTACAGCAGTGGCGAGGAATTATGTTGGTTGAGATAACACGAGCAAATAAATGCCGAAATTATCAAGACCATCCCATTATCTCAGCCTAATCCAGGTAACTATTCTATCGACCAACACTTAGGAGAAGGATGAACACTTGGGTTGACTGTGGACCGACTACCACAACCAAGATTCGAACTTGTGCGGATTCGACCCTGGGCAGCCCTTGAGTGCGCCAAGGTCAGCAGCGTTTGAATGGTGCCGTTGTTAACAACGACTAGTTAATGTTATGACCAAACATATGGGAAAGTTTTAATCACTAGAGATAATTACGAAGTGATATAGCTCTCTGAGCTGGTTAATGACTGGTTGTACGCTAGCCAACATATGGGCCAGCTTGAACAATCGCTGGTTGTGTTGGTCGCTAGTATTGTTCGCCGTATAAACAACACCCATACCTCAACCCCTCCTCCTCCTCCTCTCTCTCTCTCTCTCTCTCTCTCTCTCTCTCTCTCTCAAGATTCAAAGTTATACCTATATTTCATTAACAATCAAATTATGGTGATTAGTTCTGGCTATTTTGTATGAGTGATGAAATATAAACGTATGGTCAATATTTCCTGTTTTACGAAGCAGACTTGACTGATGGTAATTACATAGCCAATAACAGGGTAGTTATCGTATTTACTCCCTTACCTCAACCATGAAGAACCACTCCAGGATAACAAGGAATTGTTCTCGAGAGGGACGTGCACTAGTAGAACATGTCATCCTGTATGATTTCCATTATGGTACTGGAGTAAATCACTCAAAGATTTTAAGATCAACATAGATTGAAACTCTGGAATTCTGGCACCCTTGGGATATTCAGGTTTTGAGATAATAAAAGCGGATATCCTAAAAAATGCCCAGTCCTCTGGGTAGCATGTACTGTAGCAAATATTCTGTGTTGGTATTATCACAATTGAGAGAGATAATGTAATAAAAAAAGAGAGATGAATTATGAAAAAGAGATAAAGTATAACAGTATAAAAGTAACATAGTGTACATAGAATAAATACTGTTACATAGATTTATCTGTGTCAATGCAAATGTGTCAATAGTGAATAATTGACAGGTGTTTCCTTGTTCTTATTTACCTCCTCATCATCCTTACTTCTCATCTTCTACATAATGGGAGTGTCTGTGGATTTAGAATTATCTTCAACGCCTGAAGAAGGTGTTGAAAAGACTTCGATTGGTGGATGTAGTCGCTTGACACACACAGCCTAGAGTTTATGCACCTAACCAACCAATACCTTAATTCCGCTTCTAAATAAAGGTACGTACGTTGTAGGACTGACTACAGAAGATATCACATCTAGTTTGAGGTTAACCTTGAGGGGGAGGTGTGAGGTTTCCGTCTGGTTGTCTGGCGAGGGTGATGGTCAGTTCATAGGGTACTGAAGATCTGTTGGGCTGTAGGAGGACAGTGGCTCCAGTACTCTACCAGTCCGCTAACTTCCCTGAACATACATACCTCATGTCTTCGTCTCGTGTCCTTCGATTCATCAAGGATCAGATATTTTTATATCTGAAACATTTACATGATCTGCTGTTATGGAATCTCTTCACTCAAGACAATTTGTTAAGAGTTTGCACAGTGATTACGTTTCTCATTGAAGACATTTTCTATTCGTTCGTCCACGGAGACGTTTTCTTTTGTGCGTTGTGATCAACATTTCCAAAACCAGTGCATTTGTGTCTATCCTCGGGATGTTACACTATTTGTTTTGCTTCCCCGCCAGCAGGTCAGCGAGCCACATGACGCATCGCTGTCCACATTCATAGTTCGTCAGTGCGCCAACGTCAAAACAAATGCCTTTATCAGAGAGAGAGAGAGAGAGAGAGAGAGAGAGAGAGAGAGAGAGAGAGAGAGAGAGAGAGAGAGAGAGAGAGAGAGAGATGGGGACATGAAATGAGGAGTAGCGAAGTAAAGGGTGGAAAGAGGAATATGAGAAGATAGGTGAATAAAGGAGGAACAGTGGTATATGAGTGTAGAGAATTGTAGAGGAAGAAATAGGATGAGGGGAGACAAGGGGAAGAGAAACGGCCTTTGATGGCGAAGACGTTCAAGGAGCGTGTCGTTGTGTTCAAGGGTCGTGTCATCGTGTTCAAGGGTCGTGTTGTCGTGCTCAAGGGTCGTGTTCAAGGGTCGTGAAGTCGTGCTCAAGGGTCGTACAGTCGTGTTCAGGGGTTGTGTCGTGGTGTTCAAGGGTCATGGCGTCGTGTTCAAGGGTCGTGTCCTCGTGTTCAAGGGTCGTGTCGTCGTGTTCAAGGGTCGTGTTGTCCTGCTTAAGGGTCATATTCTTGTGCTCAAGGGTCATGTCGTTGTGCTCAAGGGTCGTGTTGTCGTACTCAAGGGTCGTGTTGTCGTATTCAAGGGTCGTATTGTCGTCTTCAAGGGTCGTGTCGTCGTGTACAAGGGTCGTACAGTCGTTTTCAGGGGTTGTGTCATAGTGTTCAAGGGTCGTGTCGTCGTGTTCAAAGGTCGTGTCGTCGTGTTCAAGGGTCGTGTTGTCGTGCTCAAGGGTCGTGTTCAAGGGTCGTGTTGCCGTGTTCAAGGGTCGTGTTGTCGTGCTTAAGGGTCGTACAGTCGTGTTCAATGGTCATACAGTCGTGTTCAAGGGTCGTATTGTCGTGCTCAAGGGTCGTGTCGTCGTGCTCAAGAGTCGTGTTGTCGTGCTTAAGGATCGTATCGTCGTGCTCAAGGGTCGTGTCTTCATGTTCAAGGGTCGTACAGTCTTGTTTAAGAATCGTGATGTCGTGTACAAGGATCATGTTATCGTGCTCAAGGGTCGTGTCTTAGTGTTCAAGGGTCGTATTGTCGTGTTCAAGGGTTGTGTCGTGATGTTCAAGAGTCATATTGTGTTCAAGGGTCGTGTCGTCGTGTTCAAGGGTCGTATTGTCGTGTTCAAGGATCGTGTTGTCATGTTCAAGGGTCATATTGTCGTGTTCAAGGGTTGTGTCGTCGTGTTCAAGAGTCATATTGTGTTCAAGGGTCGTGTCGTCGTTTTAAAGGGTCGGTTCGTCGCGCTGAAGGATTCTGTCGTCGTGTTTAAGGGTCGTATTGTCGTGCCCAAGGGTCGTGTTATCGTGTTCAAGGGTCGTAAATTCGTGTTCAAGAGTTGTACTATCGAATTCAAGGATCGTATCGTCGTGTTTAAGGGTCGTATTGTCGTGTTCAAGGGCCGTGTTGTCGTGTTCAAGGGACGTATTGTCATGTTCAAGGGTCGTGTCGTCGTGTTCAAAGGTCGTGCAGTCGTGTTCAAAAGTCGCATCGTCGTGCTCAAGAGTCATGTCGTCGTGTATAAGTCGCACTGTCGTGTTCAAGGGTCGCAGTGTCGTGTTCAAGGGTCGTATTGCCATGTTCAAGGGTCGTGTCGTCGTGTTCATGGGTCGTACAGTCGGGTTCAAAGATCGTATCGTCGTGCTCATGGGTCGTGTCGTCATGTTTAAGGATCGTATTGTCGTGTTCGTGGTGTCGTGCTCAATGGTCGTACCGTCGTGCTCAAGAGTCGTGTCTTCGTGTTCAAGGGACGTACTGTAGTGTTCAGGGGTTGTGTCGTTGTGTTCACGGGTCGTGTTGTCGTGTTCAAGTGTCGTATTGTCGAGTTCAAGGGTAGTATCATCGTGTTCAAAGGTCGTATTGTCGTGTTCAAGGGTCGTGTCGTCGTGTTGAGGGGTTCTGTCGTCGTGTTCAAGGGTCGTGTCGTCGTGTTCATGGGTCGTATTGTCGTGTTCAAAGGTCGTGTCGTTGTGTTTAAGGGTCGTATCGTCGTGTTCAAGGATCGTATTGTCGAATTCAAGGGTCGTGTCGTTATGTTCAAGGGTCGTGACGTCGTGTTTAAGGGTCGTGTTTTAGTGTTCAAGGGTCGTATTGTCATGTTCAACGGTTGTGATGTCGTGTTCAAGGGTTGTACAGTCGTGTTCAAAAGTCGTATCGTCGTGCTCATGGATCGTGTCGTCATGTTTAAGGGTCGTATTGTCGTGTTCAAGGGTCGTGTTGTCGTGCTCAAGGGTCGTGTCGTCGTGCTCAAGGGTCGTGTCGTCGTGTTCAATGGTCGTATTGTCATGTTCAAGGTTCCTGTCGTCGTGTTCAAGGGTCGTGTTGTCGTGTTCAAGTGTCGTATTGTCGACTTCAAGGGTCGTATCGTCGTGTTCAAAATTCGTATTGTCGTGCTCAAAGATCATGTCGTCGTGTTCAAGGGTCGTGTTGTCGTGTTCAAGGGTCGTATTGTCGTGTTAAAAGGTCATGTCGTCGTGTTCAAGGGTCGTGTCGTCGTGTTCAAGGGTCGTATTGTCTTGTTCAAAGATCATGTCGTCGTGTTCAAGGGTCGTGTTGTCGGGTTCAAGGGTCTTACAGTCGTGTTCAAGGGTCGTATTGTCTTGTTCAAAGGTCATGTCGTCGTGTTCAAGCGTCGTCTCATCGTGTTCAAGGGTCTTACAGTCGTGTTCAAGGGTCGTATTGTCTTGTTCAAAGGTCATGTCGTCGTGTTCAAGCGTCGTCTCATCGTGTTCAAGGGTCTTACAGTCGTGTTCGAGGGTTGTGCTGTTGTGTTCCTGGGTCATATTGTCGTGTTCAGGGGTCTCGTCGTCGTGTAAAGGTGGTAAAGTTGATGGGGGTAAATGTGATAACGATGGCCAAATGCTGTGTTATGAGTGGTAACACCCCAGGAAGGTAACGCTGGCCAGAATGAGTAGTAACACCCCAGGAAGGTAACGCTGGCCAGAAGCTGTGTTATATGGTAACACCCCAGTAAGGTAATGCTGGCCAGAGGCTGTGTTATGAGTAGTAACACCCCAGGGAGATAACGCTGGCCAGAAGCTGTGTTATATGGTAACACCCCAGTAAGGTAATGCTGGCCAAAAGCTGTGTTATGAGCGGTAACACCCCAGGAAGGTAACGCTGGCCAGAAGCTGTGTTATATGGTAACAACCCAGGGAGATAACGCTGGCCAGAGTGAGTAGTAACACCACAGGAAGGTAACGCTGGCCAGAGGCTGTGTTATATGAGTTGTAACATCACGGTTAGAGGTTAACATAGCGAGAGGTCACACACTCGCTATGTTATATATCACTGGTAACTCGTTTTCTCCCATGATGTCTGTGGAATATAGTTATATTTGTATATTGTTTCTATACGAAAATAAGCCATTTAATGTAAATCTCAGCCATTAATCCGGTAAACAGAAAATGGTTCTTACTTCGGTAATTCTCCCAGTACAATTTACGACTGAAGTCCAACCATCCAAAACTGACAATGAAAAACAGAGAGCGATCCAAATCGAATTTTTGAAAAAGAAAGAAGATGGGAATGGTAAAAATAGTGGTATAAATCTGAGTAGCATTAGGACATGGGTTTGGATCGTATATATAAAGGTTTACAGAAGAGGCTACACATAATATCAGGAACAGAAGTGTGATGGTGTCTCGCACATGTTTGTATGTATAGCCACGACACGAGGGGACCATGTTGATCTTGATAACTAAGTTATATTATATATCTTGGGTCATTTTCATGTCGAAGGCTTCGTGAGGCAGGGATGTATAGTTGGTCATCGAGCCAAATATTTGGGAAAACATAAAGGATGAAGGAGAGAGGAGGGAGAATAGCCGTCAGATGTTATGCCAGAGACGGACCGGAAAGAAAAAACGAGATCAAGTGCGTCTTGGCTTTGATATAGTTGACTTAGTGCCACGTAAGGTATTGCCCTTGACACATACCACTGGCAAATCTTTTTCCCATAATGCAAGAGTTCGTCATTCCTTTGTTATTGCAGTTCATGATAATGAATGTTCTATATGTTCTTAACAGTTAGAGTTCACAATAACCGACCCTCGTGTCGTGTAATAATTGAACACAAGCACATCTTTGCTTTCATGATTAAACGAACTTCAGTAATTGTTTCCACGCCATATAGTTTACTCAGTCGAACTGAACAGATAAGCTCAGGTCAAACTAGAATTTTCATTTTAAAAAGAACTTTTCTGAAATCATGTGAAGGAGATACGTATCTCATGGCTTTAAGATCCTTGTCAGATTACCTTTCAGTTAGGTAACATATATCGTAAACCTCTTGCCATATTCATAACAGCTTGTAGTATTCATAACAACTTACGTTTATATGCACAAGATTGTGAACTTTTGACGAACAATCGTATTTCCGTGGTCGCCGCTAACATACGGACGTAGACGCTGGATGAACGAACTGGACTTACATTATGACTGTTTACCACAGTAATTCTCATGAGCCACTGTGAAAATGCCAGTCACTATCCCCAGTGGTGAATCCATTTTCAACTGACAACACCACGTTGTTGTAGGTGATGTGTTTATAGGCAGCATAACATGCCTTACTTCCTGCCCCTGGAGTTACATTTGTCCGTATGAAGCTCCTGCAGCGCTCAGGAAGTTAGCCACATCCATAACACATGGACTGTTTCTTATCTTATATGTGCTTAACCAAATTTGTGGGCAGGTCAATCGTCTCAGTAGCAGATACTGGATCTAGCATACCAATGAGGCTCTTGTTAACAATGCTGAAGTGGGAGAAAAGTTTGGAACAGGTGATCACCGGCGAATAACGTTTGGGTTAACTTTCAGCATTGCCTGCAATGCTTGTCAATATAAGAGTCGTGAAAAAAAGGCTGAATTTTAGACTTTTACATTTTCTGGGTCTTCGCATTGCTCTTGACACGCAAACTTTGCCTTGGACGTAGCCTAGAAAAGTTTCAGTAACACTGTCAAAGCTGTAGAGGGATCATTTGTGCCAACGCGCAGTAGACGTTCTTTTTCCAATACGAAGCTGAAATGGTGGAACGATGATATAAAGAAGTGTCTGTTGTGTAAGAGAGCAGCACATAAGAAACTCAAAGAGACCAATAACTGGCTTGATAAAGCAAACTAGGTAAGTCTGCGTAGATAAACCAAGAGACTTACGTCAAAGCGAACGTCAGTATAAAGTGTATATTGCTGAGAATAGCAAAAGAAACCGCCTAAAATAATTAATGGGTATATTGAAAACAAAAGAGACTAATTTCCCAGTCAATTGGCACATTACTACATGAAAAATGTGATGTGGTTCACGACAACGCATAAATGGCAAAGATTTAAGTGATTTTTATCGTATCTGTATTTAAAGTTGAAGATATAGCTCACGTCCTAAATCCAGGTCCAATACTAGGAGAGGAAAACATTTTGCGACACATGAATATAAGATCTGAAGATATGGTATCAGCACTAAATGAAATGAAAATAAAGAAAACGACACGCCCAGATGATATTTATCACAGGACAATGAAAGAGGCGAAAAAATTAAATAATTAAACCCTTGATTACTTTCTTCAATAAGTTCTTTAATGTAACACCGTTCTAAAAAGATGCAATTGATCACTGCCCAGAAATTTTCGTCCAATCAGTTTAACGTCTGCAGTTGGTAAAGTTATGGAAACCATCATTCGGGGTAGGATTGTAAACCATTTCGAGGAAGACCACTTAATAAATGACTTTCATCATGGTTTTCGTTCATGTCTGACAAATCTACTCGATTTCTTTAATAATAAAATCAACATGTATGATAAAAAAAAAGTAATTCAGTTAATGGCATCTACCTAGATTTTCAAAATCATTCAATCAAATTCCACATTAAAGTTTAATAACTAAAGTTAAGTCACATGGTATAGATGGTGTTGTACCTCGGTAGTTAGAAATTTGGTTAACTGGCTGTAAACAAAGAGTTATGGTTAGTGGTCAAGCCTCAGAATAGTTAAACGTAACAAGTGGTGTACCACAAGGATCAGTCTTGGGACCAGTTCTCTTTCTCATAGATATTAATGATATTGATAATGGGCAACATTGCAACATATCTGCAACAGAAATGGAACGTCTGCAACTTCAAACAGTCATCAACAGACTGATGGACTGGACTCATGGATTACAAATGAATTTTGATATCAATTAATGCAAAATTTTACATGTAGGTAGTAAATATAAAACAAACTACAGTATGACTTCTACTGGACTGGAAAAGGTAAATGAAGAAAGACACTTGGGCGTAATAATCTCTGGTGATCTAAACCCAAGTAGGCAGCACAAAAAAAGCTGTTGAAAAGGGGAACAAAAGTTTGGAGTTATAGTTAGAACAATCAGACTTAAGGCCAGGGATGTTGCCTTACACTTGTGGGACTCCATTCTGAATACTATGTTCAGTTTGGGGTCACCCTACACTTGTGGAAAGATACACAGGATGGAGAGGCTACAGAGACGACCTACCAAGATGATTCCAGGGCTGAGAAACAAATGCTATGAGAGCCAACCAGATAAACGACTTCAGTCTATTTACGATAGAAGAGAGAAGGTTAAGGGGTGATTTGATACGGGCATTCAAAATTATCATAGGCTTCGATAATCCTAATGTAACAACTTACACATGGTCGAATCGCCTGATCTCGCCCGTAACAATGGTTACATACTCGAGGGCAAACGTTTGACCTCGAATGAGGCAAAGTGCTTTTTCTTCAACAGGATTGTTAACATATGGAATGATTCACAAGCCACAGTGGTTGAGGTCAGTACCATTGGCATACGATTAAGAATACATCTGATAGATATTTTGCTTCAAACCCACGATTGACATTATTTGCACCTACTCAGCTACAAGGAAAGTGTATAATATTTTTTCTGTCCTTGATATGCACGTATCATTCCTCTTCCCACACTGATCTATGATGTCCATGTGTCTCTCCACCATCAGAGGCAGGTTTGTATGCCTTTGAATTGCTTTAGTCCATCAAGGGAAAAATGTTCAATGTTATGTTCTTCTTCCGTATTACTTGTCTTCTGTTTTGTTTAAGAAAAATTATCATTTTTATCATTACTTTTATCATCATTTATTACTATCATTATTCTTGCTATTATTATTATTATTATTATTATTATTATCATTATTATTATTATTATTATTATTATCATTATTGAGGGTATTGATTGAG